>NW_009626898.1:22618-48440 GCF_000690535.1 Cariama cristata
TGGACATAGCTACTGTGAAAGCAGCAAGGTTATGAACCTACTTTTTATTCTGATATTTTTGTTGTTTTTTTGAAGTCGAGGGATTTAACGTGCTGGGAGCAAGCAGCAGTGACTTGGAAGATTGAAGCAGCAGCAGAGGAGCGAGCTCTGAGAACACACCTCAGGGAGAAGGGTCCCCACCTCTGAGAGGGGCTGGGGTGACCTGAGATACTTGGAGCTGAGGGAAGCAGAGGTGCCCCCAGCTGCAACCGTCAAGTGCTGGATTGAGAAAAGTAGGACTGAAGTACAGAAATGTTTCGCACAACTGAGGTTCTTCATGGAACAAGCATCAAAACAGAAAGTTGTTTGGGAGGGAATGTGCTGGTTGTTAAATAGCAAGCATTTAGCAGGTAGAGGTTAGTAGTAACCTCCAGCTAGAGATAAAAGATGGATTATAACATCTGAACGGTTGGGTAAGAGCAGCAGGATCACAACTGTGAGATTTTACAGCAGTGCAAGAAAGCTGAAAATCTTTGACTATGTATTTTAATGAACAAAGTTCAAACCTTAAAGGTTGAAGACCTCAAAACTGAGGCCAACCAGCGACCCAGCTGCCTACCACGCAGGCACGGCCACAGCCTTGTCCTCAGCCGGAGCCGCTGGGCCGTGGTGTGTTGGGGCAGCTGAATCTGCCAGCTTGGCAGCAGTTGGGCTGCCGTGGCTCTGTGCCCTGGGTCCAGCCAGTGATGGGCTGAGCAGGTATTCCCATGCACACACAGACTGACCTTTACAGAACATATATATGTATCTATATGGCCAGCGGCACAGATGTACTCGGCACTTGTGCAAGCCCCTTATTCCTCTGTTTTCCCATCCTTGGGAAATCACTTATATCCCTTGCTTTGCCCACCTTGGTCTCCTCTAAACATCCCATGAGTCTTGTGCAATGCCAAAATGCTCTTCCCCTGTCTACTCCTTGTTAATGTGTGTGTGTGTGTGTGTCCCAAAAAAAAGGTGCTCTGGAGATTTGCTCCTGTTGATTCATCCTGATGGGTGGGCACCAGGGCTGAGGCTCTCCTGGGAGGGGGCCTGGACAGGGTGGCCTTTCCTCTGAGTTCCTTGCTTGTGTTCCCACCTGCATGTGTGCTTCTGCACTCCTCCGGGAGCGTGGAGATGGGCCTTTGATGGGCTGATGGTGCCTCAGTATGCCATTGCCTATGTGCTAATGAACTTCTTAAAATCACATAACCTACCATTACTATAGGATCACTATTTGCAGCATCAGAATCCTTTAACAATTGCCCATGGCTGAAATAAGTAACTTTGGGCTCTTCTGTCATATGCATTACCAAACATAACACCTCTCTGAGCTTCTGGTGTATCAGCAAGTCCCCTTGTCATAGGCTGATGCTCCTTGGCAGATGAATCAATGGCTAGAATATGACAGTATAATAAAGTCACACTGATGGGTTTTTTTTAACTTAACTGGAGGGGCTCAAGACTAATAGTAGCTCTGTGCTACTCTGACGGTGTGAAAGCAACACACAATTGAAGGGATAAAGACCCTTCTCATTATTAATATTTTAATATCCCATAAAATGTCAGTATGGGAATGGTGAAAGGCAAACAGTCCACAAATCAGCCACAAAGTGTGCATGGAAAGTCTGGCGAGCATGTGAGTTTGAGAGGGGCTTCCAAAGGGAAGGCTGATCCTGGTGATTTTTACTTACAGGGTGAGTGAGAGCTGGTGCAGATAAGAGGAGCAGATGATACCTGAGAAATGAAGGTCAAACCGGTGGCTTTTGAGGTACTGCTGAACGCTAACAGCCTGCTGGGCTCTAACTGGATTCTGCAGCTGGGTGCTTTGCTCCATCCACCACTTTGTGCATGGATGAACGCACAAAACCAGGAGAGCACAACCACCCTGTGTTCTGTCTCGTGGTATTCAGACAAGAACTTGGAACCTCGGTGACTGTTCCCTGGGTTTGGCAGACTGCCTTTTGATGCATAACCTTTCCTCCTGCATTTGAGATCACCCAGGACAGACTAATCCCAAGATTAAGGCAGATCAGATGAAGGGCTGTTTCCATAGCAGATGCTGGCATGGGAGCGCCGAGTTCCTCTTGTGATAGAGCAAGGCTATAGGGCAATGCAGATGGTGGGGCAAATCCTGCTTGTCTTGACTAAACGTCAACTTGGTCCTAGTTCCTTTTTCCCCTGCAGAAAACAAACCACACCATTCATCCAATTAAGAGACTGAATTAGGTGAAATTCTAACAGAGGCTTGTGTTTCCATCTCTCAAGAATAATGACCTGCATTAGTTCATGTTTCAGTTGTTGAGTAGCAGCCTGCGCAGTCCTGGAGCAAGCTACGGGAGGGGATGGCCTGCTGCCTACCCTCAGAAATGACTTAAGCAGGTCTAATGAGCAAGTGCTTTGACAGAAATTGATACCACTGAGACTGTTCTGTACAATCACTGCAGTTGTTTATTTCACTATCCTCTTTGGGTGAGGTTTTCTACTAAACAGAGAAAACAAGGTTATCTATGAGGTGTAGCTGTTATTTCAATATTTAGATTGTGTCCGAAGGATGTTAAGATCTCCAAAACGTAGTTACAGTTCCTATGACAACTGTTCCTCTCTCCTATGGAGCAGACTAGGGGTAGCATTTCATTACGTGATCATATAATGCTGGGCACTGTGACAGCCTTGGCATCTCAGCTCCGGTGTTTGCTCCAAGTGGCATTTAGCTGAAGCACGCTTGTATTGTGCAGAACGTGAATTGGAGTGACTGACCTTCGCTGTGCTTACTGCCTGCCGCCTCTGACTTCTCGGCTTCCCACTTTTCATTAGTAGGCTCACTTTCTACCAAAATACATCTGGTATGCTGAATTTTATTGACAAAAATTTCTAGAAATTTATTTCTGTGGTAGCAATTCTATATGCTGACTAACATTAATTAACAATAGTATCTTAACAAGTACACAGAGTACTAATCTGTATCAAACCAATCTGCTGACAAACATTAAAGAATATAGCAACCAAACCAGACTATGCAGCAGATTCCTCTATTCACTTCTGCAACACACTTAGGAAAAATTATAACAAGTTGAACAGATATATTAAAAGACTTTATTCACAATAGAGAAATTTTTACAAATATAAGTTCTTAAAAATTAAGCATCTTGATCTATTATGTATTCCATAATTTCAGTTTTTAGAAAGATGAAAAGACTAAGTGGACTATGTACAAATCAAAACCAATTTAAATGCATGATAGAAATGGATAATATGTATGATGAAGTCACCATAGAAACAGTGAGGCATTGGGCATTGCAAAAATCTGTGTACAACCAACACATATGCAATACTTATCTCACAAACAATCAAAACATATTTTTTCCCCATGAAACAATGTGGGTGCCATTTAAAGTGATCTACCTCTTAGGACTTAGCATATGCAGATTTAAATGCATTATTATGCTACAAAGAAATGGAAAAAGTATAGGCAGTGTGTTTATGCAAAGACGATGTGTCCTTCCCCCCCAACAATAAAGCAATTTCTTTTGCTCCTAGGAATGACTGGGAACACAAAGTGACCACCACTAGCCACTTCCATGCGGCTAGTTAAGTGAACGGGAAATAAAACGCATGTTGTCTCAGCAATCTAACAAGCAGTGGTAAGTACAGACTGTTTCAAAATGCTTGCTCTAACTTTGGTGTTTTGGGGTTATTTAAAAAAAAAAGGAAGAAAAATCAATATATTCTCAGTCTATGAAAAGGTTTTTTTCTTACAGTTGGCAGATCTACATGTTGTACAATCTTCTCGTCTACTTACATTAGTTTACAAAAAGTACAGTATAGTGCAGTTTGTACATACAACCTGAATACCAATACCAGTCACATCAAATTTGTGCTCTTTCAAACCATCGCAACTCTCAAACTAAAAAAAAAATTTCATACTAAATGTCTGCATTACAAGGAAACAGTCATGACGCTTATAGTTAAGTACATAGGACCCAATGCATACAAGAGCCGTGTGTTTGTAGGCTGCTTTTTGAAATGTGGAGAAGAGCTATCTGGTTCTCCAGTGTTTCTCTTCAGCTTGTTAAGTGAAGGCAAGATCACTAGACACAGCTGAGGGAAGTACACTGTGGCTAAGAAAACCATGTAAAAAGAGGTTTACAAAACACATTTCCCAATGACTTTTTGTCTGAGCAATTGTAGTTACTTACCTGATAGGAAGCCTATAGCAGCACATGCACAACCATGTAAACCCAATAAAAATAACCAAGACAGAAGTAATTATTATTACTTTTTGGTTAAAGAGGGAATAGTATTTTTGGTTTTATTCCACAGCTATAATTTTCTCTGTGGTACCTGGAGGGGGGGGGAGGTCCCTTATAAATACTGTTTCTGAAGAAATACAATTAAATATTATAGTCCTCCAATGACACAAATTCTGGAGTATCAAAATCACTGGGAGCTCTGCTTTCCAACAGAGGAGAGCCAAGACTTCACCCTTGCTCATTCAGTTTCAGAAAACTGTTACTGTGACATGAGAGAATCCATACTTTAAAAAAAGAAAATAATAATAATTAAAAAAAGCAGTAAAGCAAAAAGTCTTGACTCAATGTACCGGTTCCGTGTAAGCAGGCTTTTCCCGAGGCAGACGCACATAAGTTTGTATCCGCTCTCCCAGCTCTGGCCTGCCCAGGCTGAGCAGGGTACCCCATCTGACTTCCAGGTACAAACGCACAGCTCTGCCAGTCCCGGGGCAGAAGGATCAGCATCACTGAAGATGCTCTTGCCTGGCCCCTACATAAATGTCTTTGGCAGCTCATGTGGCACACGCCATCTTCTCTGTCTGCAGGGGATGCAGAGAGGCAGTGCTGTCTTTTTACAGACTCCAGAGGGTCAAGTTTATGGGTCAGCCTCTGGCTGCTATATATAAAAATGTAATCCGTTATCTTTACTCTTGGCTTCTACCTAAGAAAAACTACATTGCAGACCTCTGTCAGTATAGAAAAAAATGTACTTTGTAATGCCTAAACAAACAAATGTGCTTCCTCAGCTGTGATTAGCTATGCTGGACATGTGAGCTAGCTTACTACACACCTTTAAAGAAGATTACTGTTCAGAACGATATTTGTTTTGCCACAGTAAAATCAGTGAATAATGTGCTTTCTCAGAACGGGAAGCCACATGTTACACCCTACTCAAAATATGTGAGAGTTGTCCTGTCATTAAATGAAAATGTACGTAAAATTAATAATAATGTAAACCACGCTAAACTACACTTAAGTAGAAACAGGAATTAATTGTGCCCTTTTTTTTTTTTTTCTTTTCTTTTTCCTTTGGTGATGCCATGAAGTAAAACATTTTTGGCAAAGCTGTTACCTTTCTTAGTAAGCCAGACCTCTAATCTAGGGAATATTTTTAAGCACACTGCATTTCTGCCACTTAGAGAAGACAGACTCGGTGCCTTCAGAAAGTTTTAGTCCTACACTGGATAACTGAACTATTATCTTCTTTTAAGGAGACAAGGTTTCTTCAAGGCATCTGAACATCCAGCTTTATTCATGTCGATACATTAAATTGCTTTGTGACAATAAACTGTCAAGTCTGAACCTATTCAAATGTTTGCAAAAGTCCTAGAAAACCAAACAAATTATCTCTGGTATAATTCCCAGCCTCCAAGAAAATGTCATCGAGTATTTTTTTCTTTTTACCATCCAGCCAAATGAAGCTACTGGACTAAATATATAAAGGTAAGACTTCCTTTCTTAATAAGAAATTACTATCTTATTTTACTCCATAGTAGCCTGACTAAAGACATGAGATTAACACCACTTAGAAAAGGGAGGAAACAATTTATTCTATTACAATATTCTAATAAAAACCTGAAAAACTAAGGTCTGCTAACTAATGCGCTAAATTCATCGAAATTAGTTTAGTTTAACTTCAACGTATACTGCAGTTTCAGAGTCATGTCTGCATGAGATGAAAATATTCCTATGTAGACTTCATTGACAATGAAATACATCAGATACTTTACCAAGTAATGATAGACCCGCATAAGAAGAGGCTGTCACAGTCACAAGATTTGTCTTGGATGACACACAAAACAAATTAACATAGAACAAAAAAAGAAAAAAGCTCTTTATACTTAATTCAATATGGCTTTTTGCAACATGGCAAAATATTACAGCTTAAAGCAGACATCTCCTCACAGAGGAGAAAAAATTTTGCAGTCAAATTATAAGCATAACGGGAAACAAGTAACATGCAGACTCTCTGCTCTTTTTGGCCAAGATGACGCTGCAGCCTAACAAAATCTGGAGTTATGTCCTATTTCTCTTCTAAGCAGTGGTTCAGTTAGATTAGAGATTTTATAATTAGTTTGGGTCCATTCATAAATATTTACTGTTAAAGAAAACAGACTGCAAAACACTTGATTTAAAAATTTAACTCAGGAATTTAAAACCAAATCATGTGCCCAAGTCCTGGAAAGAAACCTAAGGAATGAAACAAAGCATAACTTCATCTATTTCTGGTTTTCTTCCTTATTCTCATAGTCTTTGTGAAGAATAGGCAGAGGATGAGCCTCTGTGTTAAAGACCCAGTGTTCAAATGGAAGAAGATCATCTTCAGAAAACAGCAAATACAAGTACCTGGCAAGAAAAAAAAGCAGGAAATGTGACCACATCAGGGAAGTGAAACTACAGTAGTTTTTGGGAAATCATAAATACGTGACTTCCCTAGATGAAGGTATCAATGGAAACAGCTGACCAAACACAAAACACCAGTAAGTCCCAGCATCACAATGATCAGCACAAAACTTTGGGGCTGCTCAACTCGGATTGGACTCAAGGGCAATAGCAACTGGAGACCAACAAAAGAATGTCTCTATCCTGATAGAGGACAAAGAAGTTTAGGCTATCAAGGTTAAATATCAGTTCACTTCCGTTTCATCCTCAGTAATTTTATTACATATTATTTTGATAATATACAACCATAGTAACTTTTTTTCCCTCCTGAATGTCCACATGTATCAAGGTCTAGGAATGAAAATAGTGTTGTCCAATCCTGTCTTACTTCTGAGAACAACCTCTGGCTTAGGATTTTTAAACACAAAAACTAGCACTAGACCAGTAGCCTGGGCATCCATTTACTAATACAGGGTCTATTAAACCCAGCAGTAACCAATAAACAAATCCAACATTCTATTTATCGTCATGATACAAGGGGGTAGCTACTGTAGCATGCTTATTGAAGTCTGCTTAATGATGACAGTCTGCTTAGCAAATGAAATTTTACTTTTTCTCAATCACCATCCTTCCCTGAAGGCTATTCTTGGTCTGATTCTGATAGACCAATCTAAAAGGTATAGCAGAGGGAGCATGTTGTCGCAAAAAAATGCCACCATATGTATAAATGTATTTATGATATTTCATTTACTAGTGTATTACACTAGTAAAAGAAGCATGATTGCTTCTTTCTGGTCTCTGCAACATTTTCTTGCACAGCAAAAAAAAAAAAAAAAAGTATGGAGACCAAGACAAAACTTCCTTTACTTCAGTAAAAACTTAGGAGACGGTGATAGATAATGAAAGCTTTGGTTTTTCTCTCTTAACAGGCCCTGTGAGCTTACCAGGCAAGTTGACTTCTTTTTTCTTTTTCTGTAGTTTTAAAATAAAAGGTATGCAATACAAGCCTGATAAGTCCTCTATCTAGTAAATTTGTTTCACTAGTGTTGGCATATATAATTAGATCCTATCAAAGCTAGGAGATGTAATTTCACAACAAAGACTATGAAGTACCTTCCTCAGAAGTCAAGATAATTTCCAGAAGTCGTAGAATTTACTTTATTGATATAGAAGGGAAAAAAAGGCAATTTGGCTTCCTGTCACCTAAGAAAAGCTCTACTATTTCAGTCAGATTTTGTTACGTGAATGTCAAGGGTACTAATGATAAATACTTCTCTGTGAAGATGATACCCAGGAACTACTTCATATTAATGAAAGTCAACTTTCTTAACTTACTTGAGTGTCTCTGAAAGGAAGAAACTTTGCTGCACATCGTCATGGCTTTCATGATTGTTATAAACGTCTCTAATGCCAGAATAGCCACCATCGACTCTGCAGTGTTTTTCCAGTGCCTGAAGAGGGGGGAAAAAACCCACCACAGTGGGATTAACAAAATGAATCATCTGTTGTTTTTTTCTTTGTTTGACAATAAAACTAGCCAAAGAAAGTCACAAATTTTTTGATAAAGAGAGAAAACTAGATGAAGTTCTTGATAGAAAACTCTTTAAAAAAAAAAAACATAGGCACACGTGTCTAGTATTACATTCAGGAAGAACACAAACCAGTTTTCAGAAGGAAAGATATATGGATGTAAAGATATATGGATTTTCACTTACTTTCTTTTCTTTTTAACAGGAATAACAATAGCCTCTCTCACAGGCTTTGTCTATCAGTCTTCAGAGATCGTGTCACATATACCTTTCTTGGTCATATTTTAGTGCTTAAAAATGATGATGATAGAATTGAATACCATGGTAAAGACCAGTCTTTGCCTTACCTCCTGCAAGTTGCTTCGAAAAAGGAAAGACAACTCTCCATTTTCTGTGTGAGTTGTCTGGTTTGTCTTTGCAATGATTTCATTTTTCAATGGGAAACCTCTGATACTGGGCTGTGACTGAATTTCTTTTCTGCAGTAGGTACTATTTGTCTTTGATACCTTTCTGAAAAAGCTCTGTCCGTTACACAGGAGTACACGGAAATCTAGTATGTGGCTGGACTGCACGCAACATGGTTTAGATGTAAGAATCTGTTTTTCTCAAACTAGTTTCCAAATTGTGTACTCAGATACAAGGTGTAAAACAGATGATTGATTCCTATTTTACAATAAAAAGGAGCACGTGGACCCCCTAAAGATATAATTTCTGCCCACGGGAATGTTCTATATGATCAGCTAGTTTTGAAGGAGAAAAAAGATCAGTTGAAGGGTGTCTACAGAAGGGCAGAACCCATGTACGTGGTGCTGGAAGAGTGGAAGGTATATATGGTTGTACTATTCAATAAACTTTGCTGCTTTCTGTTATTTTAGACAGGTGTTTGCATTAGAAAGGTGGCACCTATATGCCTACATATGAGCTATAACTTCTTTAAATACACTGCTATCCAATACCTTATTTGAATATTAGTTCTGTTATCACTGCTTTGTTTAAAAATATTCATTCACCTTTTTTCTTTATAATTGACCTATTTAACAAGGACAAAAGTATTCTTAGCCTCTTCATTTTTCTTATTCTGTTTTATAACAACTCTCTGATATCATGTGGTATAATAAAGGAGTGAAAAGAATCTAAGATGATTGTACTTAAAACAACTTATTAAAAAATAAATCCAGAAAATGCTCTTTAGCCCTTAATGAACTTATCACAATGAAAATGATGGTAAGCATGGTGGATTACTACATTCACTCAGGACCACACCACTCTGAAACATGGTGCTTGCTGTGGAGACAGGTATTGGAGCAACAACTCTGTGGCAGAAATACCTGGAGCTTTATCAAAGCCCTGATGGAGGGATGGAAGGCAACTAGTTCCCCCATTTCTGAAGTTACTACAAATATCATCGAAGTGATTACAGGATGTGTAGATTTTATTTAGAGAAAGATGCAGCCTTTCAAATCATATACAGCAAAAAGCTACGAGAAGGCAGAAGATCTGTCTAAACCAAGTAAATGGGCAGAATAAGCATTTTCTGATGAGAGATGTGACTAAAAGTCACTAATAATTACTGAGGTATCCATCACCTCCACCTGGTCTAAAGGCTGTTCAAGACTGGTGTTTTGCTGTGAGTAGATATCCTAAATGTCCTTGTTTTTGCTGGAGTCCCTGTAGCTATCTGCATATATTTAGCTTCCATGTCAGGCTCTCCATAGTTTTCACTGGACAGTAAGCTGCCTATTATATGTTTAAAAGGGATTTTTCTCCAGGAGAGATCCTTTAAAATATAAAAGGCCTATTTGTCTTTTCTTATGTGTCTTTAGGTTCTTTAATTTTCCTGGACACTTTTACTAAGTGACAAATATACTTAAGTTTAAACAAGTAATTTCCCCTGGCTGGTACTCCTTCCCTCTCGTCTACTTCAACCTGCAATGAATTCAAAATGCTGAATCTGTGTCTGGATTTTCAATGTCAAACACAAGATTATGTTTTCCAAGGCACAGCAGAAGGAGAACTTCAGCTTGAATGATAAGGCTACTATTCAAGGAAATATCTACATTCTAAACAGGGTGAGGTAAAATAAAAGCAAATTTATGGTTTAGGTGCTCTGACATGTAGTTAGAGCCTTCTTTATGAGTTCATTGTAGGGAGATACCATATAGGTACCTGAACACACTGCTATGATGTAAATGAAGAGGTTAACTTGCACCACATTACCCATCTGGTGGTATCTTCTTGATGCAAACAGGAAGGATCTTTCTTACCCCTTAAAGCTACTTTCCACTTAACTAAAGGGACAGGACATTCACCTGCAGCATTAGTACAATAAAAAGGCTCTTGGATATCACCTTCCTTTAACTGGTAGTAATGGCCTTTTGTGCCTGTACAGTGATGTTCACAGCGACAGTGGGGTAGTAACAATCAAACACATTTTAAATTAGTAGTTCTCAGAAAAGGAGGGTGGCTAAGATCAGTTATGCTAGCGTAATGGAAAATATCAAGCAGAGTGAAAACTGGCTGACAGTCTCAAAGTATCATAAAGAGAAAAAACAAAGGAAGTGCTATGAATTCAAATTATGTGCCACATTTATAATGCAGAAAGGGAGACTTTCATGAGCTAAGCTGATAAAACCTTTCTGACTCAGTAACAGTGGATATTGCTGTTGGTCATAACTGCATTTTCTCCAACTGCTGAAGTACATACAGAATGATCTTGGACTCAAATTAAAGCAGCACAGCAAGTTCCCAAAGAAAAAATGGAGAGGCTAGAGCATGTTTTCAGTCTCTAAAAGTTAGAGAAAGAATTAATAGACTTGTTGGAGAGTTTAGAAGTCATGACTTACAGAGCAGCCTCCTTTTCTACTACAAGGGCACTGGGAAACAAACCTAATGAGTTCTTATTGCCAGTGTCATGAGTTGAAAATAGACCTGAAAAAACAACTTTTTTGGGCAACAACAAATGGCCTGATTGTTCCCCCTTTTTTCTTGTTTCAATCTCAGCTTCCTCTTCATGCAACAGGTGCTGGTAACGAAACCAACCGTATTCAGTGGTTAGGGACTTCCCCAAGAACAAAAAGGGTGGAGTGACGCACGCTCTGGTGCAAGAACAAGGAGCAAGAGGGAGCAGAATTTATGAAATAGTTGCAGTAAGCTATCGTGACACATGCTGGAACAAAAAAATATAGTATCAGGTGGAGCTGTATGGCTATAAATATCAAAGAAGAAGAAAAAAAAAAAAGAGAAAGAATTATTTGAAACCTACAACTGACCATGTAACTTCTGTGAAGCTGTAAGATTTGTTTTTGTGAAACACACAACTGCATGTTAGGACAGCTGAAGATGGGCCTGTACAGAATGGGACCAGCTGCATCTCCCACGCACAGGCCGTAATCCACTATATGTTAGAGCCAGATGAGAGCAACCATGAGAATGTTAAACAAGGAACACATGGGGAGCGCTAAGAAGGTAAATGAGTGTACAAACTTGAAATAAACACAAACTGAACCAACAGGGTAAAGAATAATAATAAGGAAAACATTTCAATTGTTTATAACACTGTTATCAGTGTGGGCAGCAACGATGAGTCAGGAAAAACATCTCCTGGAGAAGGAACACTTGGCATTGCTGAAGCCTGGTGGTATGACTTCCATAAACAGCCACGTAAATATTCCAATTATAATCTGCCTGGGAAGATTCCAGTAGTAAAATGCGTGTCTATGGGTGGTGTTAGTGAAGAAGAATGGAAGGAAACAGCACTCTAAATCAGAGTTTTTTTTAAAAAAAATTGCTTTGGAATCATTAACTCAGAAGCATATTGTTTCAAGGCTGATAGAGGCAACACCTGAGGGAGGCAAATAAAATGTCCTAAATAACTACAGTCTACCTAGCTGAATAAAGCATTGGCTACAGATATGGAATTGCTGTGAATATTCAAACAAGGAGAAGTTAGAGAGCAGAAGTATAGTTAATGCTAGCAGTTATTCTTTTATGGAAAGCAGATTTTACCATAAATTTCATTCTTCAAGAATATCTAATTACCAAACTTGAAACATTCTTTTTTCACAACACTCAACAACACGTGCACAACATTTGAGATACAGTCAGTATCTCACACAGTGAATACTGAATACAATTACAAATCTTGGTTGCCGTTGAGGGAGCCAGGTAACCGGTGGATGTCATGTTGCAGCCAGGTATATGGAATCATAACTCACAGCTCTCTAGTAAGCTCCCTCGGGGATAAGAAACTGCACGACACAAGCCTACGTGTTCTTCCCTTAGTACAGAGCAATGTTCTACAACTAGTGGTGTAGGCCCATCCAAGAAAGTTATAATCATACATTCCTAAAAACAAGAGGTGTCGGGCAAACTGACAAACACGATGTTTTTGAAATCCTGGAAAGCAATGACTCTGCAAAGGAGAGGTCACTGTGAACAAAATACTGCACAGAGTTTTGGGATTCTTTCGCATTTTTCTTGTGTATACAGAGCTGCAAAAATATTGTTCTTCAGCTTCCTGTATCTCCTATAAGATCTCAGTCTGCTTAGAAATTCCAAAGTATGAGTGAAAGGCAGATAATTTAGCAAGGGCAACATCAACGTGAGGAGAAAATAAGTGAACTCTAGAAGTGTAATAAGGGCCCACGCCTGGAGGATGAAACATGCTAAATCCAAAGGCTTTCGTCTCTTAACAGTAAGAGTGATTAACCACTGAAATAAGGGAAACAATGGATTTGGCAAGCCAATTTTTGCAGTATAGACTAGCTCCCCTCTTGGAAGGCTTGTGCTAGACAGACACACATAGCAATAGCCAGGTTCCGCATGACTGTTTGATGCTCAAAGGCTAGCGGGACACAGAAATTTAAATCTAGAAGAGATTGTTACCATTAATGGAGTTCAGTCCATATGACCTATGCTTTTTGAAAGTGACCCATTTTTCAAATGTTCGGTACTATCTAGTACTTCATCTTGGCCTTCATCACCTTAATCAAAATCACCTTTGTACAATTGCTGTTGAAAATACACTTCATAAAACTTATTTCCATGTGCAAGGCTCAAATTTGACACGTTTGCACTTCCCATTCATATGCAGCAACACTCAACATCTTGAACAGTGCATCCAAATATGACCCTGATCTGAGAAGTATTTAAGAAGGAGAAATCACAAGGTATTTTTCTAATATATACCAGCAGTGTTGGGTTTTGTGAAAATGATCTTACTTCATTTATTTAGTAAATGAATCTCTGGAAATTTGAATTGATATTATTGATTTAAAATAAATAAATATTTACTCTCCATCTGCTAAACAATATCCAGGTATCATTCAATAGCTCACTTAACAAGATACTAGGATTTAATAAGGAAAAAGTCCAACAGAACATTACCTCTACAGCTTCCCATCCCCACTGCCTGTACTTGGGGTCATGAGTGAGCCGCCACATGTACATGTACGTCTCTATGACTTCTGGTCGTAGGATGTAGTATTTTTCATTCTGTCTTGTAGCAATGGCCTCAACACCACCATCAAATCTGAAGGCTTCTGGTCCCAGTTTCATGCCTAGCCAATATAAAAACACACACTAAAATAAAGGCATTAAAAAAGGTTTCAAATTATCTAACCTACCAAATCAACTATCCTTTCCGGTGACACAAAGCCAGTTACCCACCCGAAGGTATGTAGTTTCTGAATGATACTGCAGCACCTCCTGTTTTCAATATTTTGTAAATAATTCAGAGTAGAAGAGAGCTGCTGTTCATCAATGCCCTAAACAGCAGCTCCAGTTTGAACAGTGATGCTAACATTTGCATTCTGGAAGACTTCATATAACTAGCAATATGTGAAATTTTGCTTAAAAGATGAGGATATTTACTTTTCTATATCAAACTGGAAAAAACACGCTGAGACCTGAAATGCTGCCAGTGTTATTTCTATAAGAAGATGAACAAATCCACAGAAATTTCCTGCACAGAAATCCATTTTGTGCAATTCTATTGTTTGCAGCATTGTACCAACAGAAGTGAGAAAAAATAATTTTTTGTGCATAAAACATGATTAATAGCTATACTGATGCATAAATGAACAGGGTCCCTCTCTTATTTGTGTTCAGCTATACAGAAATCGGCAAAGTGAAAGAAAAGCTGTCACGTAAATTACTAGAGTGAGTAGATATGATTCAGGCGCATAGAAATTATTTATAAAACAGAGCAGCCATTCTTAGAGCAAAGCAGCATTTGCTCAGAAAGGATGAAGAGTTCTCACCATCCTACAACTTTCATTCAGCGTTATGCAAAAATTCCGATGGCTGCCTTCACAAAG
The DNA here is from genome assembly GCF_000690535.1 of Cariama cristata. Taxonomy (NCBI): domain Eukaryota; kingdom Metazoa; phylum Chordata; class Aves; order Cariamiformes; family Cariamidae; genus Cariama; species Cariama cristata. The sequence goes on from NW_009626898.1 coordinate 37,154, forward strand.
TCAAACTGTGAAAGTAAGCTCTGCAATACAGTACTTACTTGTACGATCATAGGATTCATGGCAAGTCCTAGCAATTTCAGCACCGAGCTCGATGTGATGGCCCGTCTTGTCATGAGGTGCTCCATCTGCTCCTAGAGCAAACATGCCTCCGGCAAAACAAGTCAGATGTCCCATCTTGTGTTCAAGCAGCCCACCCTTCCACTCAGCGATGTACGTCAGCCCTCCACTTGATTTTCGAATTAGGTGGGTCTCTATGGCCTGCAAAAGTACGTGATTTCAAACCAAAGGTACCATTTGGCAAAGTATGAAGGACAAAGACAAAGTTGTCTTGTATGTTGGTTGGTTTTTCTCCGTATCGCCTTTGCTTACAAAATAAAATGGAGAATATGAGCTAGCATAACCTCAAAGTGCAGCCGAACCAACACAGATTAGCATACATCAGTTAACGATGACTAATTTTGCTACAACTTTGAGCAATTTATGCAGTACATTTTATAAAAATATTGGAAAGACCTAAAAAATATAATTGCATTTTAAACTTACTTTATTTCTTCCCCTTTCTACTTTGAGCAATTTCAGGCAATTTCACTTTTAATGGTAATTAGCCATCACTTCAGCTTCCATACTTCCCATTTTAATTCTGACTTAAAGGATGTGGTTATTGATATAATTTCATGTCAATTATATGCAGACATAACTCATATTCAAAACACCTGACTCTGAGTGCAATGAATGATGTTAGGCCTCTGAGTCTATATGGCATTCCCAAAGTCCAGTGAGTTTCCCCTCCCAGAGTGAACTCCTCTGGAGTTACCAATCAAGAGTAGGGTCTCACCGAGATTTCTGGAAAAAAAAACTGAAGCAGAATGAAAATATACCAATCTCCTAGAAAGAATTGGAAGTTGGTGCCATTAGCAATGTCTGGTCACTGATTACAAAATCCAGGAAAACAATCTTCCCTTGTGGGAGAAACAGAACTAAAACAATAGAGGAGATGCAGAAGAGCACATTAATTAGAAGCCCACACAGAAAGTAAGTTGTTACTCTTTAAAGGGTAATGGAGAAGAGATGAACAATGCTACCACACATGCAGCTATCCAGCAGCGCTCTGGTTTATTCTTTTGAAATCATAAGATCCAGAAACAGTACTCAACATGCATTATACAAGAGAAAAAACATGAATAAAATATCAGTATAGAGAACTATTAACAAAAAAGCCAGGATTTAAAGAAAGTGTTATAAAGCATTATAAAGCGTTATTGATTGTAGTTATTTCTTCCCATTTAAACATCTGTAAAGGTTGTTTTTACAAGCATGAAAAATCTCTAAACTAGAACCATCAGCCAAATAATTGTACAAGCTTTACTTACACAGTAGTTTTCTTGTGTCAAGAATGTCACATTGAAAACTACACTTTGTTTTCCACTACTATTAGTGCAAAGCACTTAGTAAGGATGCTTTCTGCCCAGCTCCAGACCCACGACTGGCTCAGAAAACTCCTCCATCCCTTTGTTTCCCTCCTTGATGGTATGTTTTTAGCACTAGGTACCTACTGAAAAGCATACCTAAATTTTAAAGCAGCAGTAAATAGTGAAGATTCCTGTGCTTTAAACAAATCCTGCATAATTTGACCTATAAAAAGAGGAATTAAATATGAAAGGGGAAAGGTGGGAAAAAAGTTTCCTTACGCATCCAAACTACAGACCTCGCTGTGGAAGATGGAAGAATTACAGAGGCTGAGTAGGTGTCGAGCTAATTGGTTGTCATGTATTCCAAGTGCATATAAAACAGCTTTTCTCTCAGATTGGGAAACTAGTAGTGGAATACCTAGGTACTTTAAAAAAATAATGTTCTTTAAAACATGTCTTTTGTGCTCATTTGGGTATAAAATATTTGAATTTATAATTGAAGAATTGACAGAACAGAGTTCAAAGAACCTGCTACAAAATGTATAAACAGACAAAATTTTTGAGAAGATAGAAATAATTGGAAAACTTCCAGGAACTTTCAGTGCGCTGTTTGCATTTTTATTAAATGGTTTATATTTTGTAATAGGATGCCTTATTGTTAAAACACACAACAATTTTGTGGGAAATAGCTTTCAGACTACTTAGGCATTCTAAAAAATAAGCTACCTAAAACTGAGTTCAGAAATGAAAAAATTTTAATTTAATGACATTTCATTAAACCTTTCAGCATGGTATCCCCATCTCACCAAACCAACAGTTCTGGCAATAGTTAATAACTCAACTGGTCACTTAGCTGTTGAGTCAGGATTTATTCAAAAAAAATAAACAAATATAAAAATAGATTGATGACTAAATTTACCTATATTGCCTTTTTTTTAGTAAAGAATTAACGAAAGACAGAATGAAGGATTACTGTACCTGACAGAAACAGCAGTAAAACTACAGTAACTAGGCCAGAGTTGGATCTTGTAGTATGAAAATGGATTTTGCGATACCAATTTGTCTTTCAGAGTTTTTTTCCCCGCTTTTGGCTCAAGATTAAAGTTCAGACTGAAAAAAGATGAATTTTAAAATTTTTCTAACAAACTGGTGTTAAGAAACTAACAAATTGACGTTAATTGATGCTAAGAATGTCACAAAATAAAAATATATTTCCAAATTAATTATTCATGTTTAGTAAAGCAAATCATCTTGGTTTTATAAATGGGTCCTATTAAGAACTAGTACATATGCCTATTAAAAGTTATTTTTATTATGTAAGCATCTTATTTAAAGCTATTTTTATTAGGTAATTATTTGATATATTACAGACTCTCAAATTGCCTTGTTACTTTGTACAATCATGGGTCCCCCGAGTGCTGGATAATACCTACACTGATGTAGATACCTTTATTAACAGCATGCTAGGTAAATACTCATTTCTACCTAGACACGAAATCCAAATAACCTCTGATAGGTACAAATAACCTTCGGAAGCCATAAGCCCACGTGTGCCGAATGTGCAAGTCCATCAGCACTCAACAAACTCTTATTCTGGAAGAGAGGAAAACAAATACTGTAACTTGGTAAAGCCTAAACTTCATTTGAAGTCAGATGCTTGTGAAGAAATAATTCACAGAAGTTACATGATTTAAGCAAACTGACCTCAACCAAACAGCTTTCCTAAAGTGTCAAAAGCTTCAACTAAATCGGAGAAGTTTCTTCATGGGCCTTTTTTGATCTGAGCCAGACAAACCGTTTTTGTCAGCAATAGGCTTCCCTTCTCTCATCACTGTTCATCTACCCTCCGACCGAGCATAGACTAGCCGCTTGCCTTGAAACAACATTCTCCAAGGGCTTGCTAATGAATTTGCAGTATCAAAGTTGCATGAAGTTTGGAATAATTTCAGCATGGCATCGAAGTGTTAGATTGTAATGAATTTGTTAGGTGTGTTCCACTTGTTTCAGGAACTCAACATTAAAAAAAAGTCATTATAAAAACCCAGCATATTTAGAAAGCCTCAAAAATTTAAATGCTTTTGATTTATTTTTTTTTAAAAAAAAGTATCACCTGCATGAGTAGAACATATAAAAGAAACTCCTCAACATTAACTGTCGATGAATGGATTCATTGAAATTTTTAACTCCTGTACCGATAACCGTATTCGCGACATTAAGATGTGGTAAAACCTTCCTTTTCCCCACAAGTCCAACCTAACTGTAGTTAAATTTCAGAATTTACTTCCAAATATTGTTGAAGCACTACTTCTGGAATGTACAATGTTTGTATACTGCATTAGTATAATAATATTTTCCAGGTAAACTATAAACAAAACTCAGTACTCTTTCAGTTGTCAATTCTGCAGCTATACCCACACCGCCAAGGTGCTGTCTATCATCCTGCTACTGGAAATCCACAAAGCTGCTATTCACATTTTTAATATTTTTGTGGTTACAATATAACAGTGTGTACTTCTGTGAGGAGCACATCAAACTATTTTTCAGTGACTTTCACAAAGGGTGTAAGTGCCATCAGGTGGGGCTGAACTTTCAGAAAGACACTCATTTTTTAAATAAGCTTGAAGGCCAGAGAGCAGGACTAAATCACTAGCTGAAATACACGGGCGATTGTTTTAAGTATATAAAAAAAACTTGAACGCAAAGTTGAGAAAGTACTGGAATGAGGAAGAAATACTATCAAGTTTAGCAAAGTTCGAGAAAGTACTGGAAGGAGGAAGAACTACTATCCGTTTAAAGAAGGATGTAGTAAGGGTCTCCGGGCCGGAGCAGCAGGATGGGAAGGCAGGGTTACAGTCCCGTAGGGAAACGCTGGTTCCTACCTGCAGTGCTGTGGGCGCAGCTCGGGCAGGGAAATCAAGTTACTAAACCAAGTTATTGTAAAAGGAGAACAGGCAGTATGGCGACAAACATCCACCCGAGTGAAGAGCTGTGTTTGGTAGAATTAATTCTGAATTGCATCCTTAGAATCAAGTTACTTTTATTTTGATGTAATTATCTACACACTTAAAAAAGGGACACATTTATTTGAATTGCAGCTCTATTACAACACGGTCCCCACCTACGAATAATTTCTTCCTGCACTGCCTGCAGATCAGGTGGCGTCACATTTATCACTATAGAGATTACAATTTCATTTTACTGTAATGAATATTGTCAATATAAACCAATATACAGTATCTGCAAACAATCAAAAAAGCTAGGAGAATGTGGTCTTTGATTAGCTACAAATACATTATTGATGGATAATTGTTTGGAGCTGGTACAGTTTTTCTTTTAAGTAAATGGAAATTTCATTTTACTGTTTTCCAGAACCTATTTCTGCAAGTCAAATGGCAATTCCTTTTTTTCCATCAAAGTAAAGCAGCGAGACTGTGCAACATAAAAGGTTGCAAAGAAAAAGTGGCTGCAAATCCACATTCTCAAAAGGAACAATAGCAGATGCTACCCTGGAGTGACCAAAAGGAAAAAAAAAAAAAAAAAAAAGGGAGACCACCTGACTTTAAGCTGTACTGGACAAAAAAAGGAGAGGAAGGAAAGGAAACTAAAGGAAAATAAACATTTGCCTGATATTTAAAGAAAGAAATTTACTGCATATAAAGCTGATACGGCATACGGTTTCTTGTGTACCTACAAGCTCTCACAGCCGGACTAACTTTTACAGCTGACACAGTTCCTGGCAATATTCTGTTGCTGTTGCTGTGCTTTTACGCAAGGCGCTGCTTACAGTCCTTGCTGCAATAAAGCCTTCAGCTAAATTACTTTTATCCCATCTTGTGGGAAATTATTCCTTCTATACCACAACTGTAAAAATGCTTGAGCACTCAATTAGAAACACTCACAGTCCCTTTTACGGGGTGAATTGTGACCCTAGTGCACCCCGTGTTACTCCTGACATCTTTCTCATGAGTTTGCATGTTCAAATGACGCCCTTGCCTATCTGTCACATTGGAAGAACTGCAGTGAATGAGCCATTAGGAATTGCTTAGGTTACAGGACTGCAAATGGCACGTGTGTGTAATCTCTGTTATTGACAGCACAAAAGAGAAACTGGTTGAGTTTTTCCCAACCCGATTTCCTCCCCCTCCTGCCCGCTGTCCCAAGGCGATGGGTTTTGCGTTCTCTGCTTAGCAGCCTGTTCCTTCACCTTTGCATCGGATCTGCTGGTCCTTGCCCTTGCCAAATTAAGCAGAACTGGACTCTCCTAATAAATACCCATTTTCCTTCATTCAGTTCTTCACTCCTTTAAGCTTTCCACACGCCTTAACTGCTGTTTTCACCACCCCCTTCCCCAGTCCCTGACTTGATTTTGCGATTGGGAGGTCCTTCATTTACCCTTTGAGTTGTCTAGGACGTTCAACGGGATTGCTTACAGAGAAACGCAGAGGATACAGAACTAAAGTCATCTCACTGTTCAAACAAGTACAAACCCCAATCAACCAGCTTCTCTTTAATAAAGGGTATTCTCTTGGTGGATGATGCTGACAGGCAATAAAAATATTAACAGAGATGCCTACAGAGCACAGATGGAGGCTTCTCAGGAAAAATGTTCTCCACCTCAAAGTTGCTCAATTATAAATAACCACGCGCCACAAAAAAAAGTTAACTCTGCTAAAGGAGCAGGGGTAACAAATTACAAACCTCAAATGCAATGTAAAACTGCAGCGCTACTTCCTCTTGCACTTAGGCATTTTACCTCTCCTTTGATAATAACTCTTTAATTATGACGAATGAGTTTCAATGACCACTGCTGTTTTAACGACAAAACCAGGTGTTCATGTCCCACCTCAAGATGTCACCATAGCTGGAGAGAAAACTGCCTTGCAAGTCGGAGTTACACACTTCCATACCTTCATGAATTTGAAACTTCAAAAATATGATCCTAGTTCTAAATTTCCAGGGTTTATAATGTTTGTTTTGGGGATAATTACAACTCTGCAGGCTTCTTTACAACAAAGCACTATAAATTATCTCAGTTCAAACTTTTAATACATTTTCCTCCCCTAGCAATCTTCTTCATCAACAGCGTTTTGACAATTTGAAGCCTACAGTGAGTATGAAAGAGAATTCTACCACGTGGTATTTCCAATAGTTCAAAGATGTATAATGTCAATTACTTATTTATTTTAATATTTATGGCTTGCACCAATCCATTTTATTGCTTTGGAACAGCACACAGCATGCAGGTCAGGATTATTGTGGTTTTACACGCTGTGAGTTTATAAGTCAATTGCCTGTTTTCTTGCCTTTAAGTTTCTTCCCTCATGTTTTCCCTGTTGAGTTGATCTAATGTAATAGATACTTTTCTTCAGCAATCTTCATAATTCATCAAATTCACCCTTTATCCAAAATTCCAATGAGTTTATTATGAAAAGTTCATGATTTGCGTTGTTCCATTATTGCAGCTGTTTTGGACGTGGCAGAAAAACTTCGCACTTTTTTCTTTAAACTTTGTATTTATTAGTTGATTCTGTTTTCTTAAATATTGTTCATACATGTTTTAAATATGTATTATGGGATGCATGAATCCGATGAGAGCATGCAGTCAGAAAAACTAGGATGCAATAGGAAGTTCAAGCCCTTGCAAGAGTTTATTTAAATACTTCTGCCAAAGAAAAGTGGCATCTTCTCATCCTGAGGTCCTCACTGCTTACTAAACCACGCTTTAAAAATCAAAACGGAAATCTGAACATGGAAGAACTTTCATTTGTTTGAACACAATATATAAGAAACATTTTGAAAGCAATACGGCACTTGCTGCTTTTGGACGTAAAACATGTTACACAGACAAGTGTACATGTGAAATGAAATATGAATGCTTATAATGCAGATGCCCAAATTTTTAAAATGGAAACACTGGCAAACATTTAACTACTAGGTTACCTATCCATCTGATCACTAAAAAGATGATTAAGTTCTAGAGGAAAACTGATAATTTACTTTTGTCTGAAAATCTAATTATGTTTTTATTTTCCCCTGTATAGATCTATTAGTGTCTCTAAGAGCACCAATGATCTTGCACTAAATGCACTTAATGCTGTCTGCTACCAGATTTATTCATATTCTTAAATCAGTATTAATGGAATGGCATGAATCAAAGCAAGCCACTCTCAAAACGTTACATTATGTATTTTCTGAATATTCTAGAATAAATATCTATTGCTCCTGACAACCTTTTTTGCTGTCAAAAACGGAAGGGAAAATAGCACAAGTAGTAAGGACACAGCTGCTCTGACAACAAGAGCAAAGCCACGAGCAAAAGGGGACAATTTCTCTGGCAGGACCTTTCTATTTAAAATCCGCCTTAAAGAGTTCTAACAACATGATAGCTTGCTGCTTCTCCTGACAGTCCCTAAACACGCAAACATTTTAATAAGTACTTTCTCTAGTCCCAAACATAGATATTGTGCAGTTATAAGTAAATTATTAACAATTTAAAAATCTGCAGAAGCCTGTCTTTAGTCTTGATGCTTTCTGTACGCAGTTGTAGAGAGCCTCAAAACTCCTGTCAAGAGGGGAAATATGAAGAGAATAAAAAGGAGCAGCGAGTCCTCTGGACGTTCTCATCTGTTCAGCGTAATGAATCTTGTGTCCCTACATAACGCAGCTATACTATCGCTGCGTGCAGAACACCAGTGCAGCTGGGTGATAAATATTTTAAACATGACAGCTGACAAAATATGTAAATAAACTGCCTGTTTATTCATTTTTACACATCTAGGTTATAGACAATACCTCCCCCCCGCCCCAAAAAACAGATGCAGTGGGAATGCTGGGTCCCCTGCACCAACTGTTTCGTTCTGAAGACGGGCTCCCATTGCAGAATTCCCTTCAACGCCAAGAAGTGCTCAAGTATTGAGTGTCCAATTCATTAATATACTTTTGGCTTTACCCAGTATGACAAACTACTCTAATTGAGTTGTTGCAGTTCTGACCTTGTCCACATCAGTTACGTGGTTTTTAAGATGACTACGATCACAAAGCAAACCACTTCACGCAACTTAATGGCAATGGCAATCAGCAAGGACCAGCCACCAGACTGGCACCACGGTTAAACAGACCCTCCTGAAACTCTGGAGATGAAAAGGGCCTATCTGCCAATATCATGTTTTCAGTTTGCTACCAACACTTTCTTTTCTCCCTCATTTCAATGAGAAAGAAGTCTGCATGGATTTGGTTTATTTATCTGAAAGGCTGAAATCTCCACAGCTCTGAAAAATATTCACTACTTAATGCTGACAATTAAATATACCAAAAAAACCCCCCAAACAAAATCAAAACCATATAGCTTCCTTTGGCAGAGTACAAACCGAATATATCAAGGCTAGTCCCAAAAGTTAGCAACGTGCCAAAAAAAGAATTATAAAAAATTAAAAAGTGATGCTATATATTTTCTGACTGAACACTCAAAAGCCCGAGGCCAAAAATTACTTCTTCGCCTTTTGGTACGCACAAAAGGTTACCGCATTCCTTAGTCGCCCAACCCAGCCTAGCAGCAGCTGACTTTCAGCAGTGCCCCTGAAGTCTGGCCCTGCTTCACAACACCTAACTCTTCTCTTTGCTCCTGCCGTGGTTTCTACTTCCAGGTGCTAGGCTCTCCGGAGATCGCTAGTCTTCCCGTTACAATCTTCTGAACAGTTGTTACCCAGTAAGAAAAACTAAACAATCTAAATGTCTAAAAGTAAACTACCCTGTCTAAAGGTAAAACGGTCGGTTGCAGCCGCGTTACCTCTCTGATACCGCGGGGCCACCCTGGGCTGCACCGAACTGAGCTGCTTGGGAAGAGCTGGCGAGGGATCCTCCCTCTGCCTGCGAAGTTCTTCTGGACCGAGCTACTGCTCTCTCTACAGCCTTCAGATGTGCCACTTCTCGAGAAGGACACTGAGGAGGGGATGAAGGCAGCGTCAGAGAGAAGAGATATTTAAGATGTAGAAAGCTTGCAGTGATGGCCATAAACAAATGTAATGGGAAAACTGGGAATAGATACCTGACCATTGGACATCAAGGGTGAGACAACCTATTAACAGGAGTAACAGGAAAATTGCCCTTCAACTTAGAAAATGAGGGCTGACACATTCAAGAGGGGAGGATTTGGTGGAGTTGCTTGTGACACTGCTGTTGCTAGACTAGATATAAGTGCACCCACAAGATCCATTCTTGCTCTAAATTATCATGTTCTCTTAAACCTACTCAATTGTGTCTCGGAGATCAACTCTGTTAACTGAAAAGGGTCTGATGGTTCCTGTCCTGGACACTTGCAAAGACCGATAAAATATTCTATGGGCAGTTACATCCTCAGAATATGACTAAAAGCTGAATACACTTTTGTTCTGTAACGAAATATTGCATACTATCCACTGAAACCCATTTAAGAAGATCTCTTACTTTCTGTATTATGGGAAACAGGATGTTATGTGCATTGCTTTTCAAAAGAGAAACAAGACTTATGTTAAAAATACATTTACTTGCCTTTTGTGCAAATTCTAGAATTTATGAATCCCTCTGACAGCCTTTTAAATACATTCATGTTACGCTCCGGTATTCAAACCAAGACTATTTCTGTCCCTTTTCCCATTAGAAATAAACTCTTCTTTAAGTGGCATCAGGCAAATATGCATCTTATTCACGGCAAGCAGAAAAAGTTTTTAAATCTAGTTTGACATCTTAGTTATTGCCTTTAACCTAAGCCATAAAACAATCTACAGGTGCTACAAAAATTCTAATAGAAAGAACTCTTTGTTTTTAATATGAGTTACAGAACAATGTGAGAAATAACCCCAAAGCTTTATCTAAATAAATTTCAGCTTTTCACAGCGAACTATAACTCACCATATATTTTCATTTGTGATTTCTGGATAGCGGAAGATATTGAATTAGGCATCAAACCTTCACATCGCTATTTCAGAATGTGGTGGGTACGTGCTGGACTGAACGGCCAGGAATAATCACGTCGTTCCCTTTGGCGTAGTCTTAAAAAGATTCTGAAAGCGTCGGGGCAAATTTATCTAAGAAAATATGAAGCAGACTCAGAATGCCCAAACCGTGTAGGCTTAGTCATAAAGACAAGACTGCAGCTTGTGCAGACACTTAAATTAGCTGTAATTTAGATAAGTAAGGGATCGATAGCAATAAAGCCAATATCAGAATGGATTTCAAAACAGGCTATTTACTCCGGTGAAGAACCTGGCATTTCAAGGGGCCCAAAGAGTCTGCAGTTTCTGTGAGACTGCAACTTCCCTGCTGTTTTCTGAAGAAACGACATTACATCAAGCTGTACCTCCACGTGCTGCACGCACGCTTTCAGCTTGGGTACGGACGTACCCCGGTGTAGAACACCGAGAATATGACTGCCATCGCTCAGCAAACACTGGAAATAGCATTCAACCAGCAGCATGGCGAGATCTAGCACATACTAAATGATCGTATGGCCCTCTCAAACACTGATACTCTGGACAGACACGATGCTTGGACTGCTTAAAAGGCAGTACTACTAAAAAAATATTAAGATAATAGGTACTTTAAATCTAGTCACATACAGCAGAGCTCAGACCCCCTCATCGATATTGCCGCATTCGGTGACGCTGCTGACCAGGCAATTCTGCTCCCCCGGCTCAGATCCCAGCAGGCAGAACCGGCCGCGCAGCGCGGTGGCCATCGCTGCTTCTGCCCGCCACCGGGACCTCAGGATGCCGCCGACAACCCCCGTACCCGAGGAGGCTGTTAGCCCGGCACAGCTAAGGTGTGTTGTTAGCCCGGCATAGCTAAGGTGTGACTTTCAACAAAGCCACGCTGCTGCAGCCCGCACCGACACCCCTCGGCGG
>NW_009626899.1:0-72587 GCF_000690535.1 Cariama cristata
CCGACAGCCGTTGGCTCTCTGGCCGTGAGGAAGCCCGCCAGCAGGCCGCCTCGGCTGAGGAAGGCGAGCCGGGAACCCAGCCGTCGACGCAGGAGTGCTGACACCGTCACCTCCCCACCAGAACTTTCAAGGATAATGCTTTTAAAGAAAGCCTGAGCCATATAACCTAAACGTGTGATTAGGAGGCAAATAAGATTACGTGCTGTCTGAAAACATAACGACCTTCTCCTGGCATAGATCGTATGTGTACGTGTCTTACGAAGTAGACAGAACCTTCAGGTTGAGCATGTTTCAAGCTGAGATAGCATGGCACTGGAGGCACTCACCAACAAACTGTCTTTGACTTCAAAGTTTTGCTGTTTTTCCACGACAGGTATTTATGTCTTGCATGTGACCGACATGCAGCAGCCAGCGTGTCAGCTGTAGACCCCAGAATCCACGGGTACAAGATGTCCGGATTCCCACACAGGAAACCAACAAAACGACTCAACTTCACAGGAAGCTTCCCCAGCGCTGAACACGACCACTGCCTGACCTACCTATGATAATTACCATCTGTCCAACAACTTGCTTTATTTTTTTTGGAAGCTGTAGCACCATGGAAATAGACACAGGAGAAAAGCACTAGGATATAAATTTTTTTTTTTTTTCTGACTCAACTTTCTAAACGTTTCAGTCACACATGTTATGGAGCTTAATCACAATCCCTAGGATGTAATGTAATTCCAAAATGAGGGCAAAGAAAAGATCTTACTATTTCTGGCACCAAAACTGCATTACTTTTCCAACCCAGCTCACTGGCTTGATGAAGAGGAAAAAGAGAAGGACTAAGGATGACACTGTAAAAGCAAAACCATGTCTGTACTAAATTGTTTGATCTTTTACAGGGTGCTTTCCACACTCATTCAAGATTGTATATAAAGAATAGATACTTTACTGAACAACTTTCAAATTAATTTGCATGTTGCTAAAAGCTAAGAGTATTTGTGTGTACTGTTTCACACTTAAAAATGGAGTCCACCCTCAAAATCTGTAATTTTACCACAGCAAAGCTCAAAGCAAGCTAATTTCATAAGGAAGTGATGCCAGCAGTAATTCCAATTAGCTTTTTGAGGAAGTATGGACACATGTAGAAGATGATGCACTGCTGTTCCTAGGAGTATTTGCTGTGTCCTGCAGAAGCCACCTCTCTGGCTATTCGATACCATCAGCCAGCTCCTGGTTTCACCCATTTGTATGATGCTCACCACAAAAACACAAGCACTTACCAATGAAAAAAGCCGCTATTCCCATCGGCTCCAGCCGCTGTCAGATTCATTATCTTCCAGCCGGTCTTTCAAACACCAGCTCCTAAATCAGTCTACCATTACAGCTTTTCTCCCATCCTAGAGGGCCCACAGTTCCCTCATGTTAAGTGTTTCCCTATAGCCATGGCGGCAGAGGGAAATGCAAGCATTGCAGGATGCCCTCACCGCCCAGAAATACCAGAGGAGATGGGCCATTGGACTGCAGAGAACAGGACAGCTTTGGGCCCTGCCACACTGCTTAACAGCTTCCCCGCTAAGCAGCCAGGCCTTTTGAAGCATAAAAATGAAAAAAAAAAAAAAAAAAGCTGTGTGTGTATACATATACATGTATATGTTTATAAATTAGGTTGTTGAAATCAGAGCCCGAATGTAGAAGGCACAGAATGATAACAGCAGTAGCTCAGAGTGTGGAAAACCTATTCATCACCTCCCATACGTTACCTGAGCTATTGAAAGCCCATTGTTTTCTGTACGTTTCTATGTATGACACAGACCATGCTGCAATATGATGCATTCTTCTTACGCTGAGATTCTTAGCAGTTGCATAGAAAATGAAATGCCCAAGCTAACTTCAAAGCGCCTTTAAAAGGAGCAGTGTAATTGCTCTGTGCACTTAGAACAGAGACACAAATTTTACATGTTAAAGCCTCCACCCATTCAGCATACCTAGTATAATAAATGCATCTCAAACTTTTTTCTTACGGTATTAATAAAAAATTAGTCTGGTGGATGGCAAAATTGCTCTAATCAGCTATGCATTTATGTAGTATCTGTATTTTCAATGAAATTCTTTAACAAAAAATGTTAATGGTATACTCATGAATAGCTATTTTCCACTAAAGAAAAAAAATAGATATGCATGTGATAATTGGGTACTGTGTTAAGAACGCACAAGATGGATGTCAGGTGTCACCTTAAACGTTTTTCCTAGTGCAGTTCCTTAATACATAAAGGGGTGTGTCTGCTAATTTTAGGAAAAGGTTGCAAAAAAAGAAAGGGAAAAAAAGCGCAAAGAAACCTTTGTAGTGCTTGAGTGTGCTAAAACAGGATGGCCAAATGCACAAGGCACCGAACTCATTGATGAGTAATTGAAGCAAATTAACCTTAAGGACTACAGCATTTAGAAAAATGAAGCTTTAACCTCTCCAATCCCCTCCAGTATTTCTGAAGGAGTATTTTTATATGGTGCTTTTCATTCAGGTATCGCAAAGCAGTTAACAGGATAAATAGTATTTGAACAGTTTATCAGAGGGTGGACAGCACTGTGTGGTGTCACAGGGCTGGGGTTCATGGCTGCCACAATTCCCACAAGGGAGTTTGTGCAGTGAAGCACCCTCCATTCCCATATGCAAGGTAACCTCACGCTAGCATTAAGTGTCACCAATGCTTTTATAGAAGTTTGTTTCATTCTTCCTTGGAAAACTAGCTCACTCCCTCTGGTTTATGTCTGATCTACATGGGAGACTTGAGTCTTCTACAGATGTTTGAAAAATTAGACAAAATATACTACTATTTAAATAGACTAATCACAGAAGGCAAAACGAATTGTTGCAAAGGAAAAACAGACCATGAAGGCCCTGCAAAGTACCAAAATAATTTGTTAAATGTACACATCTGTAACAATTTCAGTTATATTAACTTGACACTGCCATTATTCCACCAAAATAATCTAAGACACCACTAATGACTGCAGTTTGTTTAACACATCCCGATCACCCATTTGGTAGAGCAGTGCTCACATCCCAGCTTTACAGATGGGGAGCAGGGAGAGAGGCAAACCAGTAACTGGATTTTCAAAAGGGTGAAGAGCACCTCAACCACTAGCCTATATAATTGGGAAGGGGTAACAGCTTAAAACTGATGAGCATACTTTGAATTTGACTTCGAGAAATTAGTTTATAGCATGGTCCCTTGGTTAGCATTTACTGCAGGTGAGCATCACGCAAAAAAATTGCCATCAGCTGAACAGTTTGACTTCTATAGCTTCAGCTGGTTTGAATGCATTTACAAAGATTTTATTCTAGATTTGCATTATTCTATGTCTGTCTTACTGCAGGAAAAAAAAGTAAATGTCTTGGTTATACTGGAAAAAATGAAGTAACCTGATGTCTTTATAAGATACACATTATCTTTTAAAAGATATGTAATTAATGCAGTCATTTAATATGCAAGATGTATGTACAGAATCTGCATTTTAGGTTTAACCAAGACTGTACCAACTTGCCATATTGTCAACATTTACCAAGAAAAATGTATCCCACTATCTCCTAAGTATGAGAGCTGTCTCCTCAACATTATAGTTATGCAAATTTAAGTCTCTGTGGAATCCTGCTCTGATTTGGGATTTGTTTTGTGTTTGTTTGTATTGGGCACTTTATTCTCTCCTGTAATTTTCACAGCCACAAGTAGTTTTGCATACCAGGAAATTATGAATACAGATTCTTTTTTTTTTTTTAAACTTTATTAAATTACGCAGTAAGAACCCATCTCCACACAAGTGTTTCATTTCTGGATAGCAGAGGTATAATACATGAGCCACAGGTGAGTGCATTACCCCTCCCTTCCCCCAGCTTCCAAGAAATAAAACAGCATGTATAATACACTCTTGTTACTATGATACTCCAAACGGATTGTTCGTAAGGTTATTTTTCACCAGAAAAAAATAAAAAGGACCAACAGTGTCTTGTTCTGCATGTGAATGCTCTTCACTGCAACATTCAAACACCTTCCTTCTTGCGATGCATGGCGTGGCGTGGCAGAGGGTTCAGGAAGCAATGGCAGTGGAATGCGTTTGCACGGGTATCATTAGATGTAAAGCCTGTGACATCCCTAGAGTTAATCAGGCAATCAGAATGCCAAGAAGGCCGTGTGTCTGTTGAAAATTCTTACACTTCAAAGTGCATATCCATGAAAAATTGGCAACAGAAGAGACAGTGAATTCTACGACCTACTGAGGAGGCAGAGCAGTTAGCATAGTGCAAATACTGAAAACAATGCAAGTTTGTCTAGTACTTATGCCTGGTGTTAATTTATGTTACCTGAAAATTACTAGCCAAGCCTTCTAGCCCAATGAACTGCTGCAAATCCATTCAATTAATTTTATGCCAGTAGTAGGCTTGGCTCAAATCCTTTAATACTTAGATTCTGATTGAAAAAATGCTGTATTTAAAGTGTGTTTTTACTCCGAAAAGTGACTAAAATGGCATAAAGGATCTTCCCACGTCTATCGCTTTTCAGCAACTGTGCGTAATGAATTCACCAAGTTTACAAAAGAGAAACTTTTTATACCTAGCTACACAAAATCTATCCAGGTTGACAATGCCAGTGTGCATTTCAGCTTTAGCTACCAGCACCTGTAAGATTCTGTAGTCATAACTGAATTGTGTTAGGTTGAGTTGCTCTAAGAAAAGGAAGTTGCCTTTTCCTAAAGGTATCCCACTTTAAAAAGTAAGCAAGAAGTCTTTTAGACAACCGGCAGACAAGCAGGACATCGATCTTAGTAAGAAGATGCCATTTTGAGAGCACCTTTTCCAACCATAATCACATTTTGAGTGCAGAATTGATTAAAAAACCGAAAAGACCTTGGTGGAAGATTCACTATGGATGCATATTGAATAACCATCTATAGAAGTAATATGGCAAAGGAAAATTACTTTGCAGAAACCTTTACAGATCTAGCTGAACAAAAATTGGAGAGTCCTTCATTTCTTGGATTATATGTATACACCTGTGAACTGAAGCACTATAATTTACAAGTGTAAACTAAAAGTATTAGGAAAGTGAAGTAAAAAGCGTATCACTCTACCTCCACCAGAACATCACTTTATTGTTTATCTGTCATCAACAATGTAAAACTCTACTAGATACTCTATCCTGGTTTTTAAAAAGGTAAAGATTACATTGGATTAGCTACGTCGTACGAAAGAAACTACAGCAATCACAGTAGAATGAGATTGGAGGGACAATTTGAATTACAAAAAAAGTGTACACTGCAAGCAGAGGGAAGTGCACATTAAATCAAATGCCTGTAGGATTCATTACTTTTAAATGCACAGTGACAATTTTGAGAAACTGTACATAATAGAATCACAGAAATTACTTTAAAATAACCAAAATTACATTTTCGCAGTTGACCATCCAACTCTGAAGTAATCATTGATGTCCTGTATTTTCAGTGCTTTTGGAAAATTTGTTTACCAAACAAAATTTAAGTTGTTAATTTGACTAAACTGTGAAGTAGAAGGATTGAAATAAAAAGTATATTGGAAGCACGCCTAACCTACAAGAATAAGCCAAGAAGGGCGTATGCAAGGAGAGGCTGGGAGGAAGGAGAGAAGGGAAAGATGAAAGGAAGAAGAGAACAAAGGCTTTTTCTTCTATCTCAGAAGTTCTTCCAATGCAACGTATATCTGATGTACAGCTCTTCGCTTTCAGTCCATTTCTGAAGTTTACATTTTGTAGCCTTTTTCCGTACTAACTGGTCGACTCAACCAGCACCGTTGCCACGCAACAAGAGTAACAAGAATCTGAATGCATCAAATCTTCCCTTGCTGTGATTTCTTCACGGCCCCATTTTTTCTGTTTTTCTTTGAACAGGGTTCGGTGTTTCCTGAATTGTTCACAGGGTCAGGTGGAATTGAGTTCCAAATCACTCTGCGGTTTGTAGCATTCCGATTTCTTTCTGCAGCTAACCCCCAGACACGTTTGCAGTTCTTCCGTAGCAGAAAGACAAACCGTGTTGTTCAAGCAGTGAGCTTTCACCCTTGACCGTGGGGGTTGCAGACCATTGTGTTTAGCGTATCCCTGAGTGCAGCTATCCTGCAGGATTCACTTCCCAGTGCACCGAGATTTCCTAGGTTTCCTCAGATTAAGCCCCAGTATGCATCACCACTGACTGTGGTGCGGCTATGGATGCCTGAGGCCGAGTTGATTCTGGTGGATGTCTGACCTCGCTGAACCAGACTGATCTGCTTTCTCCCTACTCATACCCAGGCAGTCCAACCTTCATACAGCTGAGCCAAGTTATCTAGATTAGTTGCTTCCTTAATCACAAAGTCAACCTATTAAAAAGGTCAAACAAGTAATTAAAAATAAGCTAGATTTTTAAAGTGTTTAAGTGATCTTTAAATTCACTGTTGAATGTCACCTGCAAATACAAAATCTCAGTGAGGAAAAAACCCAACCCTGTAGTAACTGTAAACTTAAATCTTGTATAACTTTGTGTAGTCCACATAAGAAATACGAATTTGTACTGTGGAGGCAAAAGAAGATCACACATCTCATTCATAGCCCCCATCTTGAAAATAGTCACAACATTCTCAAATTTATGTGGACTTCTGGGTCCCCTCACTCAGTTTCCCAGAGACAGGAGTATGGTCGAGTTATGCTAGTAAAGACAGACAAGTTCTGTCCTTTAGACAGCTGAACAGATCTCAAATTCTCCCTGGATATCAACAGCTGTGTAACAAATGTTAGCTTACTGATAGACAAGAGGCAATTTTATCCAATTCTTAAGTTTTTATATAAATCTATGATATAGAAAAAAAAAGCATTTGATAAAAAAAACAAATGCAGCAATACAAGGCAGCAGAATATCTTGATTTGCATTGGAATGTAAGTCACATCTCACAAGGGACCTCCCCATTCACAATAGGATTTTAGTCTTTAAGGCATACTTCAGCATACATACACATGTGCTTACTACCAAATATTTAAAGCAAGGACTGGTACTAGAACATTACTATTTTCAACTCACCTGTTCAGCAACAGACATTCTCCTGTTGGGATCCACATCTCGGCCCTCTAACTTGGCTTTGACCCGCTTCCACACGCTAACTGCATATGAATTCCTTTCCTGAACGGCTAAGGGTGCAAAATAAAATTAATTCAATTTTACATTCCTGCACAGAAGCCCACTGAGGCGTTTTGGAGTTTTTGTTGTTGTCAGTGGTGGGTTTTTTGGTTGTTTTTTGGTTTTGTGGGGTTTGGGTTTAAGCTCTGTATTTACCTTTTCCTGTTTTAGGGTCCCTGGCTGTCTTTTTGGGACTACAGGCAACACTTTTGCCAGTTCCTGGGACTGTGCTCGGAGGAGTATCTGCTGACGTGGCAAGATTTTTCTGAATTAGCTTTCTTGCATTCTGCGACATCACCTCTGGCTGAGTTTTTTGCCCTGTATTGCTACGTACAGCTGTAAAGAAAGTTTAGAAGTGCTTAAAGTATTCTAAATGATACATTATAGATGCAAGAAAAAGCACAACTGAATGTGTATCAAGTGCAGCTATTAGTACCTCAGTATAAATGAATTTTAAACTTTTATTTTAAACTCTGCACCAGTTCTTCAATCCTTCCATTTTCTAATTTCTTTCACTTCACAAACAAGAGGTTTTGTTCCATTGCAAAACAATTATTTACATTAAGCAAATTTTAATGGGCTCTCTTAACCTCTAATTCTGTCATTTTGTATGGCACTTATAAAATGCAATTCTCATTCTTGATAGAAATCAGGAACCTGCACTCAGTCCAAATATTGACAATAAAGTAATCCTTTCAATAGAAAGAAATGAGAAATGTCATTCATTTTTTTAACTGTAAATTAATGAAAATGTTGCAAACGTGAATGCCTTTGTAGGGTTTTGGGATTAATTCCAAAGTCACCATAAATTTCCATACTAATTTCAACAGAAGTTACAGTTCAGTTGATATTCATGACAATGCATTCCACATATTCTGCGCTTTGTGGAGTGAATCCAGATCCCGAAGGTTATTCAAAGGCTACGATCGAGCGTTCATTCAGCATTATATGAATGCTGAATGACTTGAATTTTATAGGCTTTTCTAATCTTACAGAAATTGTCCGTATTTCAAAATTTAATGAAAGTTACAATCCCCTCTCTAATCTCAATTCCTGATGTTTTAGTGTTTCTACTTTTTCAAGTATTACCTGCAGCAAAGGTTGGCTGATATGTAGCAGCTGATGTTGGGCTTGAGCATTCATTTGATATATCCGTGACTAAGGGTGATGCAAAACCCACTAGATTATTGTAGACACTAGGAAACATAATGGAGTTGATAAATATTCATGCAACTACTTGACTTATTGAAAACTCAAAAATAAAGTTAAGTCAAATTTTGCAAAAAGACTTCTGCATTCTAAGACAACCACCAAGTAGGTACTCCATGCTGTGTTTCTGCTATATAAAAGTAGATAAGCAAAATGCCTTCTCCTGAGAGAAGGTGACTTTCTTACCTTTGGCTTTGTGTTTTTAGTTCTTTCAAGGTGGGAGTTATCTCCTGCAGCATTTCAACATGTTCCTGACTGCGGACTTGACCCATAACCTGAACTAATGTAAACAAAACTGTCTGAATATTATCTTGCCATGATTTATATTCACCCAAGAACTGCCTAACACTATTCTCATAGGGAACATCTTCACCATCTGCCAAAGCCGCTTCTTCATCCTGTAACAAAGATATACAAAAAGATTAACTATTTGCTATATTTTGGCTAAGAGAATAAAGTTGAGCATTTCTTAGCCTTTTCAGCCCTTCAGCTTGTCATTTGACTACCAATAACTGTAATTTTCCATAGTTAGATTTCAAGAAAATAAATCTGAAAAAGATCACATGCTTTACTGATTAAAAACAAAGAGGATTTGTAAACACTAAGAAAATGTTTCAATTGCCAAATGAGAGAAAAGGTTTAATTCAACCAAAGCCTGATGAGCCTAACTCTAGAAATAAAGTTTTATGAATTCTTAGAGATGAAATGCATTTTATGTCTTGAGCTCCATATGCATGAACACATTGCACTGTTTCTAGATACTTTAAAAAGCACATGGTTACAAGTGTTATTTTTCTTAAACTATACTGACATGGGTTTGAGGAATAAACTTAATGAAGTTTTAGGCATACCTTTGCCATAGCTTTCAGTAGATGTTTGACATCTCCAAGTTGTCTGTTATGACCCGTGAGCACAGTTTTAATACTGTCCACCAGATTTTGAATTGTTTCACAAACTGTTTCTATTTGCTGTTCTCTTTCTGTTTGTACTGTTCTCTGTGTAGATATTTCCTGGGTCAACTGCTTGTGAGCTGAGTGAAGCCATTCAGAGCTGCCAATAGGATGTTCAAGACCAGTGCCCTAAAAATAACAGAAACATTTTTGTATCTGTACCCAGAGATAAAATGCAGTTACTGTGTAGATGCTACTGCCAAGTGTTTAGCAGCTGATGGAACAAACTGTAATCCACAACCCATTAGAAGGTATACATAACATTAATTTAGAATGAAAGACAAAATTGAGACGTCATGATTACAGCAGTTCTGTAATGCTACATATTTTGCTTTGACCTTTACGTACCACTCTCTGAAGTAGGCGAAGCTCCAGTTCAGAGACTGAACTGTTGAACTGCGATGCAAATGAGCACATTTGCTGACAGCGTTTGAGAAGTTCAAATAATGCAGCATCAAGATTTAAGGCTTCTGCTGTTCTAGTACGTAAACTTTCAAAATGAATGATATTACTGCAGAGGAAAGTGACCTGAAAATCAAAGCAAGAGTGAGAAAAAATTATTCCAATTGAACTGTCTATTATGCAAACTGCATTTGTTCCATGTCCTTAGAAGGGAGAATTTTAAATACAGCAGTAAAGCTGCTCTGTTACAGTAGCGATATCATCTCAGGGTCATCCAACCCTGCAGCAATTCCCCCAGAGATTATGCATGTTGCTTTCAAAGTGCGATTCCCAGAAGTATTTGGTTATCTATGTTTGCTCTTCAGATGCTGAGGAGGAAAAATATCTTCTACATAAATCTCAAGTAGGAACTATCTTCTACATAAATCTCAAGTAGGAAATAAAGAGTTAACACGCCTATCAAGTCAATAGTACTATACTTATGTATAGTACCTGACTTGCTCTTTGACTTTCTTTCAGTACAAGGTTTCTTCTTTCAGCAATAGTGGCATCAAAATCTTGCAAGACTGGTGCCAGTGCAGGATTAGCACCTCCTGCCCATTTTAAACGCTGCTCAATACTTGCTTCAAGTGCTGCTAGTTTCTCCTGCATTGGGGAAGAAAAAAAACAACCGCAACACATAGATACAGATAATTCATACTGATATATATCATCTTAAGCCTAACTTTAACAGTTATGCATATATAACGCATGCAGACACATTCTCATACTCATATGTGGTATTCATGATTGACAAATGTTAGCTTATGCTCTTTAAAGGTTTATTTTGAGCACATATCACAACTGTACTTCCATAACAATCAAATCAAGTCACCTGTCTAGATTTTAACCCACCAGAAAAAAAGATATAAAAGTTAAGGAATCACATTTCTAGACTAAAAATCATATAAAATCATAGGAGTCCTGAACTATAAATAATCTTCAAAAAATTACTACAAACAGTACTTTCACAACTAAAAAGGAAATTAAAATTCAAGAAACTAAGCAGTATTTATTTTAAACAATTAAACATTCTATATTACTGATACCCAAAAATCTGAAAAGCTGAGCCAAGCCACAACACACAGAAACCTTAACCCACAGAATAATTGATTTGCCCAGATCTACGAAGTGTCTTCTGACACTTAGCTAGTAAAATGATAGTAACGATGAGCTAAGTCAGACAAACTTAAGGAATAGGAGCATGATGAGCCTTCAGAAGGAAAGGTACTTTCACATATTTGTATTTTTGCTCATGAAACAGATTTACTGATTTTCCAGAGAGAATATTTTGTATGAGACAGCAAAATCAAACAACGTAACAGTATACATCAGACAGACTGAAAGAGATCAGTGAAAATACCACTAAATTTGTGCTTTGATAGCAAGGGAGGTAACATAATCTGGAAGCAGCAGATAATTTTGCAGTTTGTGTTAGAGTCACATTCCAATACGCTGCTGAACAAACCTCCCAAAACCAGTAGTACCTGGACTGTTGCAATTGAAGCCTCAATCTGACTCAGCGTGTGAAGTTTCTTTTTCATGCTGGCTAAAATTGCAGAACGAGGTGGAGGAGTAACAGATATAGCTTGTGGGCGACTGATGAGGAGATCTTCATGCTGCCACTTTAAGAAAATAATGGGAACACCTGATTACCAATATTGCTTAGCACAAAATACTTTGCTTCACAAAGAGCAATTCTAGTACTCTGGTACACTTTATAAGTAACAGCATTTTAAAAGGGCTAGGTGTCAGACAATACCAGCACACTTAAAAGTTCTACATCATTAGAGAGTGTTAAATTATGTAAGTACTTGTAAACTATGTTTTGCTGGCTTGGACATTTATACCTTTAATCAGTCATTCACTTACTAGAAGTAATTTACACACGTTCCCTTGATCTAAAAGGAAAACCCATCAATATTCAGAAACAATTCACTTGTGATGCATTAAAATGAAGACAATTTTGCTTACCATGTCAGTTAATAAATCATTTCATGGACTGGAGAAAGCCTTTACCCTTAACCTACAAATCACTACAAAGTGAAGATCAGTGATACTACAATACAACTGGATACCAACATACAGTTCAAGGTACACAACAGCACTTCTCTAAAGCCTCAAAAGAACAATTTCAGGATTGATACTGCTGCTATTTATATTTTTTCATGAGGCATACAGTGGAGCAAGGAGACAATGAATGCATTAAAACTTTGAAGGAATGGTACAAGATGACATTCAGCAATGCATACCCTCTGTTTTAAGCAATCTCCTCCCTTAAAGTCATAGTCTGTTTCAAAAAAGGGGAAGAATGGGACAACATTGCTAAGAAAGCCAGTGAATGACTTCTTTTCTAATTAAAGACTTAACGGTTATTGGAAAAAAAATTACCTGTATTGACTTGAAAAAGAATTTACACATTGCCACATTTGCATCTTATAAAGCAGCTACTCTTTAAAAGGAGATAGCTGCAACACTTTTTCTCGTCATATGTTTACAGAATAATTTAAAACCAAAATACTTTATCAAGTCCTTCTTTATTGAATACTCTAAAGCCCGTTCAATAAAATATAAAAGTTCTTCTTGTGCTCAGACACAAGTAGCTAAAGCTCACTTTCCACAGACACAATTTGGAGAGAAACAACATGCATTGTGGTCTTACCTGGAACATGGCAATATGCAACTGTACTCTCTGAAGACTGGTCTTGCAAGATGAAATACTGGTTTCAAGTCTGCGCACTAGATCATGCTTCTTCCATGCCGTATCGTATGAACTAGCTAATACTGTTGCCCTGTTCATGACCAACTGTGAGAACTTGCCAATTTGGATATTGTGCTCCACAGCTTTCTTGCACAGGTCATCCACAGAAACTTTGCTTTCTGCTCCGAAGTCTTTAGCCTCTACCTGCGCAATGATGTCGACACCCAAAGCGCTGATGAAACTGCACAAAGTAAGTCCCAAAGCTTGATTTGGAAGGCCAATTAAAAGCTGTCTCACAAAGTCAGCTGTAAAAGCCTTGATTGGTTTGGCCATTTGGTCTTCACTAAAACAAGAGTTTCTGTAAAGGGCTTTCACATTGACAATTTGAACAGGCCCATTTACTGCGTTCTGGTCTTCAAGTGAACTGATTCCTTTTAAAGGAAAGAAATAGTATTTTTTTAATAAACATTTGATGCATCTAGCAAAAAATATTATCTGACTTATAAACACAGCAGGATTACATGAATTAATTTTTAATTTCTGCATACTTGCCATATATGAAAGGTAAGTTACAGTAAAAGTGACCATTTTACATTCTTCCCAAAAGAACGTGGGATGAGAAGTGGACAAAGCAATACTGAGTATTTGATAACATTTATTTACCTGACAATGTTTTAGAAAAGGTACCACAAAGCCTGAAAAATTCTTTAATTGTTTGCAGTCTCTTCAGAAAGAAAATTTCCTCTAGAACTTGCCGATTATTGTCATCATCAAAGAAGTTAACTTGGGTGCTGCGGGCTTCCCTAATTATGTCAATCTTACGCCAAGCAACAGGTATTTCCATCTTGTTTAGCTAAGCAATGTAAAGGAAATAAATTAGTTTTGTTTTTATAAAACTTTCATATTCCTGACTCAGAGAGTACTCTGAAAAGAACAACTCCATACCTTTTCAATCAATAAACCAAATGCAGTTTCCACTTGAGCAAACATTCCATCAAATGCTACCAAAAGCATCTGACCAGCTGACATTTTGGGAGTTTCATCAACTGAACCATTTCTTGGCTGAATCAGTTCACCATACTGAGCATGAAGTACTCTTATAAAAAGAAAAAAAAAAAGAAAGTATACATGTTTTTGCTTAGTCTACAAGAAATAAATAGGATTTTCTTAAACTGATTGATCCCACAGCTAGAGCAGATTGGAATTAAGTTGCATCTGAACAAGGTGAAATTTTTGCAGGCTCTTCCTACTCCCCCACCCAACTTACCACATGAATCCTAAATGCAGGTCTTGTAAGAACAGCTAAGGAAACCATATAAGATGGGATTGTGATGTAAATATCACCTTTACTTCCTTGAAAACCAAGTACTGGTTTTATAACATACACATACATAACTGACTGAATGGAGTATGGAGTAAAAAGGTGGAGGATGAGGTCTCAGGTTATGGCTGAGATGGTTTAAAAGCTTGCCGCTGCTGAAAGGGTGGACTTATCCTCTCCCTCCCTTATATCACTTTTGACCCTCAACTAACAGGCTGAGCAGGCTTGCCAATGGGTAAGCCAGGAAGAAAATTAGCCTAAAAGTAAATTGTTTTCAACTGGTATGGCAGCCTTCATTGTACCACTGATGGAGCCACCATAACTAGCTCAAGGGAAGCAGCAAGATCACTTCTACTTGGCAGGAAGCTTTTGAATTGGCTCAGTTGCCTACTAAGCACTTCCCCAGAAAGATACTGTCCCACATTACAAGATGCACAAGTCTCTTTGTTTGGTTGGGGTTTGTTTTGTTTATGTTTTGTTTTTTTAAACAAGTCACTGATTCATTATGCCAAAGCAGCTCATCAAACCTCCTGACGAGAGCAGTGCCATGGTCACAGGCTCTCCCATTCATAGGTTCCTCCCACAAACTAATGGACCGGTTCCAGGTTTTAGCATCCCTTAACTTCAAACATAAAATCACAACTACATATTTTGGAAAAAGTTGACTACCAGAAGTCAAATTTAAGCAGATGTAAATGTAAATTGCCATAGCTCTGTATTTCTATGTATGTATGCAGATAAACACACAAAGAGCAAACATGCGCACTTCAGACGCTGCCCTCTGCTTAAGGGTATTCTTGGGCAAGAAAAGCCTGTACATCAAACAAATAATAAAATTTAGACAAATTAATCTTCTGCAGTCTTCATTCTCTCATACCTGAACAAAAAAAAAAGTGATTTACCTTGCAACATCAATGTAATGAGTATGTGTTTCTTCCTCTAGTCCCATAGCGGCATTTCGTAAGTAGGCTTGAAGAGATTCAACCAACGTTTGCAAAGGGACTCCATCAGTTGTTTGTTCAATAAGATTATCTAATTCATGGAGCATACTTTCTAAAGTATACTCTCCTTTCATTAAGCACCTAAGTGCTTCAGGAAAAATGATCTGTCGGAAGTTTGAGTTCAATTCCTGTTGGGAAGTAAGTATAAAAACATAAGAAATTTTCCATTCTCAAAAAGTATCATACGCAACAGCTTTCTCATTTTAGTATTACACCACCCTGTAGCAGACATTATCTAAAAGATAACATGATGGTGGTCAGCCAAGAGTCAAAAATCTACCCTTTTTTTTTTAAATTTAAAGAAATCAGAAATACATTAAACACTGTACAAACGCAAAGGTTTGACATTTGCACAATGTAGCAACAACTACCTCAACAGCATCAGCAGCAATACCTTACAGCAATCCTCAGCAGAGGATTAGTGGTACAGAGATCACACTTTGCAAATCAATTCATCAAATTACATAGCTTTTCTTTTCCATTAGGTAACTATAAATGAGTTAAATTATTTACCGAATTTATGATTTGCTAAACTGATTGGACTAGGCAAAGGAAAAGAATCAAAAACATGACAGATAGGCCTACTCGTGCCACAGAAATCAATGCAGGTAAGAAAAACAGTACCTTACATGGCATAAAGCAATTTTCCCCAAGCAGAATGGATCAAAGGGCTAAAGGCAGCTACAGAAAGAACCAACCAATGCGCTGTGTCTCCAAAAGGAGACAAGACACACCAAAAAGATTAGTCATCTTGATGGCTCAGTGAGCTACACATCTTACCTAAGAGCTCACAGGGAGGACAACAATTTGTGAGTGAAAGATCTCAGCTGCAGTGCAATGAAATTGCATGCATGTTTCTGGAAAATTTCTGAAATGTTAATACTTTGAAGAGCAAAGAAACAAAGTGAGGAAAATCAAAATGTGCTTACACAGGTTGGTAGGAAAATATTTTTCAAATACAGTACAGTGGAATCAAAAGTCTCAAAAAGCTATTCACACCAGGCACAGCTTATAAACCACCTAAGTTTTCAGTAGATATTTTACTCAAGCTGCCACTAATTTTTTCGTTTGTTTTAATAAAGTGGAAATATTTCTAAACCACTGAATTATAACTGCATTTTTCTCCTTCCCAGTCTTGGAGACAGGGGCCTGTAAAACAGGTTTTAAGAATTTGCTTCAAATTACTTGTTTTAGGTGAAAATAAGTAAGGTTTAGCAGGAGCAGAAAACAGAAAGAACACAGATTAAACAGTTTGGCAGTTGTTCTGGACTGCTAGCAACAGAATAAAAGAATGAAAGCAAGAGATGAAGCTAGTGTGTC
The DNA here is from genome assembly GCF_000690535.1 of Cariama cristata. Lineage (NCBI taxonomy): Eukaryota > Metazoa > Chordata > Aves > Cariamiformes > Cariamidae > Cariama > Cariama cristata. The sequence goes on from NW_009626899.1 coordinate 16,102, forward strand.
TGTAAGTCTGACACTAACTTCTTTTCTCATGGCTACTTACTTGGCAGCAGTTTTTACAATTTGACATGTATAGATCAAAATGGTTTCTTTCGACCAATAAAAATGTAAATGGCAGTGGCAAATGCCTGCTCAGCTCAGCCAAATGCAGCAATCGAGACTAAGGTCCAACAAAAAAGAAATCTCAGCAGCATCATAAACAAATATTTAGCTGTTTAAGGAAGAAGCTGTTAAGAATGGCTTAGCTGAAGCGTTAGAAGGTTGGGGATGAGGAAAGAAAAAGTAACACAAAAGTAAGTATCACCTGAAGTGAGATATATACTCCATTTGCTAAGTGAACAGCTTCTGATGCTTCAATTGGGTTAGGAATATCTAAGTCCTGGGGTACAAGATGACACTGCTTCAGCAACTGCACAAGGCATGTAACATTCCCACTCATGCTGCAAAGCTCCTCTAAGAACCAGGCTCCATCTCTTGATGTCAAATCCACCAGTTGCTCTCCAGCACTAGATGCTGCACCTTCCATCATCAGATTTCGCCTAAATGAATTAAGACACTTAGTTAGACAACCTGCGTGCTATTGCATTCTCCACATAATTATGTCACTTGAATAGAATATTCCTTTTATATGGGCTCAAGCACGAACGCATACAAAAAGATTTCACAAGAGGCAACTCACCTTGTCAGCGCACAAAGAGCAGAGATGATAACACTTGCTAAGCTCAGTGAGCCCTCCTCTCCATTTTCATGAAGGAAAACTTTTATGCAACGTTCAATTTCTTTCAGCTGCTCTTCACAAACAGGTACAGTAACTGCCTCCTGTTTCAAACGCTCCACCTGCCTGATAAGTCTGTTATTTATATCTGCTGCATAGCGCTGTAGAGTCATTTCTGTAGCGGTTATGAACTGACACATACTTGGAGGTGGTTGAGGAGCATATTGCATTTCATACCTGTAAAGCAAAAGTACAATGACAAAATTCTCCCTCCTCACGCGCTAGCAAATTGCATTCTGCTCTCTGGGTAGGAAAAATACTCTGCGTTTGAACAGTTCCCACATCACCTACTTTGTATCAACTTTAAATACCACAGCAGTTGACAGCTACCCTCATGACACTTTCATAAAATCAGAGAATGTACCACATTTCATACCTATTTGCAAGGACCGAAGCCAATCAATAGTCCTTGAGGCAAGGAATGAATAGAAGGTAAGAAATAAGAAGGATACTGGTTTCAGTGTAAATATTTGAACATAATCTAGATCGTGTAAGCCAAGCAGTAATAATGCTGAAATGGCCTGACTTTAGAAGAAAAAGAAAGAAAAAAATAGTTGCTTGAAAATCTGTTTTAATTAAAAAAAAGTCTTTAGTTGACTTAAGTGACTTTTAAATACTAGAAGTTTCTAAAAATCCCTAAATATCACTACCCTAAAGCCACAAACATAGTTTTTTCATTTGTTCATTACAAGTTTTCTTTTTGCAGTACACAGATTAAACTCTGCAACAATATTTTAAAAGCAGTTTTTCATCTTTTTCTCCAAACTTCTGGAATTACAACTTAATCTTGTCTTGCTTTATAATTAGACCAGTCCTCGCAAAAGTATTCCTTTTAATTAGAAAATTAAAATCCTGAGGTAGCTTGAAAATAAAGTTCTTCAAACAATCCATTATTCTGTCAACTTACTTCCTAAAGATATCCTGACAACGCTCTATTGTCATGTTACAGATGAGTTCTTCCATCCAGGTTTTCCACTGCTCTATTCTGTGCTTCTGAAACACAGCTTTTGGATACTGAAGAGCTACTGTTGCATAGTTGTGCAATTGTTCAAGACAACCACGTAACACAGATCTTCTCTGCTGGAGAAGAGCACCAACTTCCCCTTCCAGTTGTTCACACTGACTGATTAGATGTGCCTGGCCTGCATTTTGCAGAAATGCTGTTGCTGGTACATAACTTGGAGGACCTTTTAAGAAAGGCAGTTAAAAATTAAGACACATCTCTGAAGCGCACATTTTATAGCATACAAATACTGAGTGTTAACATCTTTTCCAAAATATTCTTTTACTTGTGATACAGGAGGCACGGAGAAATCATATTGAGAATTTTGAGCACAAAGTAAGTGAATAATCTCATGCCCAGACAGGGTAAGACAAAGTTCCTTCAGGCAGCTTGGCACAGAAACGTTGAAGTACTCTAAATCACCCTTTGAAGAACCCCCTTTCTTATCATTTATTACATACAGGTCCTTGCCTTTAAGTTAGAGAATATTCATAATGCATCCTGATATTAAACTCTAGTTATGTTCAAACCATTAAAAAACCCCCACAAATACTATTTTATACCTAGGTCCATTTGTGTGCTAATTTCTTGAAGAAGACTTGCAAGTTGTGTTGCCTCTAAATTACTGAAAGCAGTTTGGTAATGTGTTATCCACTGCTCAAACTCATTCAGCTTCACCTGGATTGCTTCCTGGACAGCTCTTTGTTGAGACTGCAACTGTGTGTGCTCAGAATACCTGAATTATTGAAGCCACAGAATCAAGTAAGTACTACAAGAAAAAAAATACTTAACTATATTGAATACAAAGCCATATTGAATGATACAACTACCTTGTTGACCACAAAATTAACATATTCTTACCAATTACATAAATCTTCAACAATGTTGTTTTAACAATTAATTCTGTTTTCCTACAAAATAATTAATGCATGTGCATATTCATGCAATTCTGAAATCCTTGATCAATTTCAAAGAAACTGGAAAAGTTAAAGAATTATAAACTTAGATGAAAAGATTTTTGCGCTATTTATAAATAGCTGCATTATGTGGATTAATTTGATGGGACACCACATTCAGCACATTGTCTCTTGCCTCAAGGGTCAAGTGTGGAACACAGACTAGCACTATATTGATGGAGTATGAGGCATAGGACATAAATAAGATTATTCAGTAGGAAAATGGTTTCAATAGTTCTTCCATACAAGGAGTGACTTGAGTACTGTAAGAACAGCTTTTACCCAGCTATTAATATCTCTCATATATACGTTTCTAACATTTAATTCGTAAGTAGATTACTAAACACCAACTGTATTAAACTGTGACATTCCTGATAGAATTCCTGGCTCCTCTGTACCTGTGCTGAAGCGTGTGGGAAGGATGATCCACTCCTTCTGCACCTTCCAGAAATTCTATCTCCTCCAGTAGTTTTCCTTGCAACTTTTCTACATCTGTCAACTGCTCTTGCAGGCTCAGATACTCTTCTAAACTACTGTCCAATTTTGGCAGCACAGCAAGCATTTCATCTCTGTTCTTAAACCAGTTAACCTATAACCAAGACACAGACATTAGAGAACTGGACTTAATTCAAACAGGATAGAGAAAGTAATATATGGCAGCACTTAACCCTTCAATGTTGTTGTTCATCTAGGACTACCTCCAGTGCTACGAGTGCTAAAGCTTGACGGACATTCTTTTTTAGATTGCTCCCTAAACCTCTATTTTTATTCCTCTAGCCCAGATTCAGGCAAAACATTAAAACATGTTTTAGAATGAAGCACACAGAAAATGAAAACGAAGTACTTGCAAGTTCCATATAACCACTTCCCTCAATACAAACTCAATTTAGCTCAATAAAATTTGTGAAGTATTTCTAATAAACGACCACCTTGTCCACCACCCCCAAAATGCAAATAAATGAAGTGAAAGCATAGGGCCTACTTTGGTTATAAAATAGAAAATTATTGTAGTAAACTCACCTTTATCTCAGCCACTCTTGAAGAAAAGAGACTACGTGTAATATCTCTTTCCATTTCTCTTTTGCTTTGTTTGTTTTCAGCCTGCTGGCCACCACCACCATAGACAGCTCCAGCAAATCCTGCTTCACCTCCTGCTGTCCAGTCCACCAGAGGATCATAAACAAAAGCTTCAAGCAACGTAAGCAAAGTCTCTCTCCCACGTCGCATAATATGAAGGACCTGCATCACATTTTAAAGAGACTCATTCTGATCTTGCATTATCCTTGCAGAACAGTGGAATTTTAAATGCAAAATACTGTACTTGATAAGGTACAGAAATCCTTAACTTATCCCTAACCACTACAAATACAGGAAGAATACCACAGTATGTACAAATGCAGCTAGCCTGTAGTAATGTCACTAAAAACTAAAGATTGCATTCTAGCTTTCCATGCAAACTCTATAATATAACAACAAACACTTGAGGAAGAAAACTCTCCTTTGTTCAGAGCATTTATTTTTTTTTTGAAAGCGCATCTGTCACGTTCATAAAGGACAAGTCCTGGGAAAGAGGGTAAAGCAACACTTCACAAAAGCAGCTTCAAGAAAAACACGACATTTTACACCTAGAGCTACAAGTCCTCATTCCCCCTTGAACTGTAGTTGCACCACTACTTGCGTATGTATTTATCTGACATTCTTGTATTTCTTAAATACTATAGGATGTATCTATAAAATCATGGCAGAAAATGTGAAGGCTTTATAAATCAACAGCAGAATGTCTAATAGAAAAGTTCTAAGACACTATTTGGCAAGTGACAGCCCTCAGTTTTCTGCAAGGTTCCTAACTTACCTGTTCACAAGAAAGCCTGAAAACCCCTTCTACTCCTGTCACTCCAAGTGCTGTTTCAATATTGTGCGTCATCCGGAACGGAACCTTCTCTGGTACCCTAAGGCTTTTCCCTTTAAGATAAAAATTTAAGTTGTTTCTTTTAATTACCAAGAAGGGAAACCTTTTATTTGAATAACATATAGCATTTTTTAAATTACCTTTTTCAAAGCAAACATTATAATCTATGTGGACAACTTCTCCTGTAGTCATATCTATAAGAACATTATCCAGATGTCTGTCTCCAAGACCAATGATGTAGCCAACCATGGACATAACTGCAGTGGATCTTGCATACGACTTTAAAGAGAGTTTCAGGAAAAAATTATTTGTGGGAATCCTCTGCCAACACATTGGACTGACTACCATCTTAAAATAATGTTTTAAGTGTAAGACAAATCAAAAGTAACTTATTCCAAGCTGGTTTCTATTTCTTGTCTGGTAATATCTTACAAGAGTTTTCATATCTTAGGCTGATAATTCTAGTATAATAATGTAAAGCTATCAAGTGTATACCCACTTTTTATTCCAGATAGTACAATTGCCAACATTTCCTGTTACATGAAACTTCAGCAGTGCTAGCTCACCTAACTCACAAGTATCATTGCTTGAACAGATCCCAGGCATTTGTTGCCCCTCATCCCATTAAAAACACAGCCTTTCAAAGGAAAAATGTATTTGTTATAACTCACCTGTGTAACTCTCCACCATTCATCCGGTGTAGTACATGATGACCATAGCTCCTTAGCTAGAAGATTCGGGGGAGTTGCTTCCATCAGTTCTTCTAGAACAGCCCTCATGACATTCAAGGGCCAGTCACGACGTGACACATCCAGACTAAGCCCAACTGCCTTTAAAGCAGGTCCAATTTTACTGTAGTAAAGTTCACTGGGTCTAGGCACTATTCCAGGATTCTGAGGAGTCTGGTAAGAGTCCTGAGCCTAGAAGAGGCAAAAATCATAGAATTATAGAACTGTTTAGGTTAGAAGAGACCTTTAAGATCATCAAGTCCAACCATTAACCTAGCACTGCCAAGTCCACCACTAAACCACCACATCCCTAAGCATCCTTTAAATACCTCCAGGGACTGGGTTTCAACCGCTTCCCTGGGCAGCCTGTTCCAGTGCCTGACAACCCTTTTGGTGAAGAAATTTTTCCTTATGTTCAAGCTAAACCTCCCCTGGCACAACTTGAGGCCATTTCCTCTTGTCCCATTGCTTGCTACTAGGGAGAAGAGATTGACCCCCACCTCCCTACACCCTCCTTTCAGGTAGCTGTGGAAAGCAGTAAGGTCTCCCCTCAGCTACTCCCCATCAGACTTGTGATCTAGACCCTTTGCCAGCTTTGTTGTCCTTCTTTGGACAGGCTCCAGCACCTCAATGTCGTTCTTGTAGCGAGGGGCCCAAAACTGAACACAGTATTCAAAGTGGTACTTTACATATTGCAACTCATTACCACAGAAAAGTATCCCAAAGTCAGTTTTGGTGAGAATGAAATATTAAATCAACTGCTCTACTGACGACGACTTTTACAGCTCAGAGAATTCTTTCAAAATTCAAGAGTTAAAAAAGCCTAAATAAATTGAAAACACATTATTTTGGCCTAACTCCACTCTTATCGAGATAAATTTGACAAATATAGCTGTAAAAACTATATTTAAAATGAAATGAGAATAAGAGAATGAGATGTGGAGCTAATATTAACCAAAGTTAAGTCTATTTGTTCAAGAACAGTTGTCCTTGAATTATCATGCCAGAACAGTGTATTTATGTTACATACTGTCATATGAATACCTATATGCAGTTTCATTGACATGTGGTAAAATCCCAAAAGATATGAATACACAGAACCATTCTGCATTATTATGAACAAAACACAATCCTTTTAAGACTAAGTTATTTAGAACTGCAAAGCAAATCAGAATAAATATTCCCCTCTGAATTGTTCTAGCTAGCATAAAACATAGTTGTTACCTTCTGTGCTTGTAAAGCAGCTTCTCGCTGTTGCCACCGTTTGTAAAGACCAAACAAAGGTGTAGCTCCATCCACCCACTGGATCAAGCCTGATCTTGTTCCCAGAGGTGTCACAGAGTAGTGCCTTGCATGGAACCTCGGTGTCTCTTGACGGTTAATAGTAGCAAACATTGTGTTCACAATTGATAAGAATTGCATGATCCTTTCATCCAGATGCAAGTCTTCCAAACCTGCAATAAATTTATTTTGTTCAAAATTTAGCTTCTAGATAAAAAAAATTATTCTCTTAAAGCCCAAAATTTAGCATTTTGTGAAATCCTACTTCATTTCAGACTATGAATAGCTTTATAAATTATGTAAATTAAGGATGAGATGTTCAGCCTAATCCTAAATGTTTACATAGCATTTACCTACTAGAGTCACCAGTTTTGACGGCTCTCTCTGAGCAGTACACACAACAGTTACTAACACAAACAGGTCTTTCCCTTTCAGGGAAAGCATGAAGTCTCTAAAGTTCTCTTCTGGGTGCTGCCTTAAGCTTCTGGAAAAGCGCACCAGCTAATCCTACCAGTATGCAAGCAGAACACTGTTTCTGATGCAATCCTTATAAAGAAGGGATCTGAAACACTCCTGACTTACAGCTTCACAAAGTAAAATTCCATGAAAATGTACGGAGAAGTGGGAGGTGGAGAAGAGAAGGAGATGCTCCAAACAACTCTTTCTCCATATCATACAGGCAGATAAAACAAAAGTTGCTACCATACATCTTCCCAACTTTAATATAGTCTAATTTATAACCAGAGACAGTAACTTGTATGAGAAAACTTCAATTTCTTACCTTTGAACAGGTAGGGATAGTTCTTCCCATCTGAACCCAGGAAAAGCAGCTTTTTAGGTTTCGTTTTGGTAGGCAGGATTGTGATGGTGCTGCCTACACTATGAATTGTGACTGTGTCTCTGGTAGATACTTCTCCAGGAAGTGCTATTTCAGTGCTCATCATGGCAGCCAACCAAGGACTGATTTCTTCTAGTCGTAGAAGGTAACTAGCCCGTTTCTGTGCTCTTTGCTGTAAACTTAGCATAACCTATTCCAAAGAGATTTTTTGTTTTAGGTTGAGGTTCACCTTAACAGCTAGCATTTAAAAAAAAACAAAACACACACACCAAAAACCAAAACCACAAAACCAAACACCACCAAAACAGACTTAGTGGTGGTCATCTTCCAGAAAGCATGGAGATTTTTCTTAAACCACCTTTCATCCTTGCCACCCTACTAATCCATTTACAGCTTAGGATGAAGATGACAAAAACTAAAAACATCCTTTATGCAGCAAATATACCTTGTCTGGTGATAAGCACCAAAGTCACAACAAATCAAACTCCTCAATAGGTTTGCTCCTGCATTTATAAATGTTTGAGCTGTGGTCAATGGCAGCAGCATTCAGCAACCTCCTGTTTATGTATCTACCTGCTTGCTTGTTCTGCAAAGCAGAAGGGGAACTACAAAAAAAAGTCTTATTTGTGTGTAAAACCTAGGTTCTGTCTAGGTTGGTTCTGGATATCCAAGTGAATAAATATTTTGTTTCTCCTCAGACCCATAAAAAACTAAGACAAGATCACATAATTGAAAAACAAAGTATCTTTGGGAAGGGTTGATCACTTGAAGGTTACTGCACAGCCTGAGGACTGGGCTTAGACAACCACAGTACCAACTTGTTAAAATTTAAATCCACTAAACTCAAATGGCATAGTTTCAGAAAGACAGCATTTAAAAAAAAAAGCCCTCTGCCCCCAAAACTGACAGCATCCCACACAGTAGAAAATGCAAGATTTGGAAAAAAAAAATTTCATTGGGTAGAAATAACAATAATGCAGACAGTCAGTAGGACTTGTTACAGAGACAAAAATCACTGTGCTTTAATGTCTAGCATGCCTGCAGTGATTGCAGAGAAGACAAAGTTTCAGGCTTCAAGTTTGATATGGCAAGACAATACTAAGAAGAGAGTCAAGCAACATGGTGCAGCAAGAGTGTCAATAGTCTCTACATTGTACTCCTTGTCTGTGCATTATACCTCTTTAAATGGGAGCCAGCTGCTTCCAGGTTTAGCAGGATTCAAAGGATTTTTAAGTTTCTCTAGCGCGTTTTCAATTGCATCTCCATAGTTATCCTGAAACCACTTCTCATGAGGAGTTTCTGCAGGAGCTGCAGTGATGCTCCGTACATGTTCCAAAGCAAATACAATGGGCTTCATTAGAGCTGTATGCTTTTCACGCATGATTGCTATTTTCTCCTCTCTAATAAAAAAAAAACCCAAACATAATCAAAATTTCCTCTTAACTCCATTAAACTAAGTTACTTCATAAGCAGAGCATTAAAACAAGACTGCAAATGAGACATCTAAGAATTCACAAAGATTACTACACCTCTAAAATGAGGTCTTCAAGGATGACCATATTAAAAGGAAGAGTATTTCATTCCACATTGAATGCCTGTTCCTCTGAATCATGTTTGGTTTTTGGGGTTTTTTTTGTGTGTGTGTGGCGGGGGGGGTTAAAACTGAAACATTTGAACTGGGTTCGTCACCACTGGACACCCTGAGGAAAAGCTCAGAGCTCAAACCACTCTAAGCAACTGATTTCCTTTTATTAAAGAGCTCTTTACTACTACTTCCTGAGGATGTACCAAACTATAAAGAAGGGGAAGAGAGACATTCAGATCATGCTGTTCTTCCGTTCCATGTCAGCCCTGACTATAGAATTCAAGAGGTATTCTTAAGCTTAGCCAGGTGCCCAGTGAATGGCATTCCTCTTCCACAAACCCATTCACAGGAGAACCCAGGTGAGGAAGAAAAAAAAAAAAGACTTGAACACCGAAAGCCAAAAGCAGATTAAGATGTTCTGTTTACTGCAAATACAGGTAACTGGAGTAAACTCCAAATAGATTACACTCTTCAACATGCTTGTCCTCATTTCAGCTGATTTGCAAGAAAGACCTTAAAAATGAAGAACTATAGGATCTCATAATCCACAACTGAATATACATTGGGTTCTAACACATTACCACCAAGGAAATCCCAACATGCACTCACAGGTAGACTGTTGTTTCTCATTTGATTAAAGTACTAGCTGTAGCATCAAAATGTTCTTGAAATAAGGTCATTGGCTTACAAAGAAGTAGCCACGATAGTATGAATTCAGGAACAACACTCTTGATCGGTTTGACTGTGTGCTTCCCCAAGAACAAACATTTGCTATGATTAGCACTTGAATTATTCAAAAAAGACATACTTCCGTAAAGTGTTGTTGTTTTGGACCCTCTTGACTTCATCTTCCAGTTGTTGAATCCTTCTGAGGACATACATGTGCTGCTGCAGTAAAACTCCCAACCAAAGTTCATCCCAAAGAACTGTAACTCTGCGTAGCTCAGCTACTAGCATCTGAACCTGTATAAAATAAAGATTCACTTAAAGAGTACTAGTATTAAGACTTATTTTTGTGGATGAACAACTTGAAAAAAGATGACAGCCTAACAGCAAAGGTGACCAAACTTTCAGTAGGTCTACCCACAAGATACACAAATTATGTATTTTGTGGTTCAAATAAGAGCACAAGTAGCTTACATTTCAATTATTTACCTGTAATACCATTGTGGGATTTGCAGCAGAGAGTTTCTCCACAATTTTGCTGTAACAGTCTTGCATCATTGCTTGATCTTCATTTAATCCAACTTTTGTGTCATCTTTACTACTTTCTTGAGAAGCTGGGGGGCTCCCTCCATCACATTCACCACCCAACAGTTCTTCTCCTTGAATATTACCTAACAAAGTAGGGATGGCAGAAGGGAGCTTGTTTCCTAAATTAAAAACAGATGTTAAAATATTAGCTACACTGTTCTGGTCTTGGAAGATACATCACTTAATACTTCATTTAGCATCAGGACCCCATAGTACATTAAGTACTGTCGAAGTATATGATGATAAAAATTGAAAAAACTAACTTATTTGCCAAGCTGGTACATCAAATGAAAGGTATCAGTGGGGTGTCATAATAAAAATATTAAGATAGAAAGTATCAGAGTTACTGAAAAAAAAAATTGTATCATTTTGGTATCATTTTATCCAGTATATAAAAATATATTAGCTAAACGGTATTTGAACATTTATTTTTTTCCTCCATACCTGAAGTCTGGGATTCACTGCTAAGAGATATGGTACCCACGATTGCAGGATATAGTATGAGATGAGGAGAATCTTGAGCCACTCGACACAATAAGTTGCAAATACTCTGACGAACATACACTTCTGGGTGATTCAGGCGGGAGAACAGCTGAGGTATAATACCTTCATAAACAGGAAAAGAAAATGTGCCGATTTATTTATTTTAATTTCACTTCAAATGATGCAGAATTGTATTGGTTTTTTAAAGGCATGCTGATTTTGCATTGGGAGAACATAAATGTCTAGTTTCCCCAATAAAAACTTCTTTTAAATAACCGTCTTTCACAGTACAGGCAATAGCTTATTTTCTTCTACTATTCCAATACAGATAACATCAGATACAATATATAAATCCTTTAGTCAAGCACTAGGAACTGAGTTTTGCACATCGTATCTGTAATATCATTATTCAAAAATAAGGAGAGTAACATTAATAGTTCCTGAAGTTAGCATAACTGCGTGTTTCAAAAGAAAGTACAATTTTGCAATAGTTGGCCTCCTCTTCTGCCGCTTTTCACACTTCAACTCCATAACCTTCTGTGGGAAAGTCCCTGAGCTACTAGAACCAGTAGTGTAGTGACAACTACTTCTGAGACATCTGTATTTAGCCACATATTTTCTCTGAACTGCATTTCAAACTGTAGCTAGGAAAAAGACCCATCCCATTTTTTTTAAGATAATACAACATGATACTTCACAAACTCCATCTCCTTTCAATGTCTTAAGGCAGGGAAAGGAGGGGACTCAGAATGTGCTACTTATCCATTGTAAGATCAGAATGCATGGCAGACGTGAACGCATTTAATGCAACTATTTAGTAAAAGACAGGTTCTCTTTCCATCATGCTTATCTAAAAATTTTATGAAAGTGTAGTGAATATCTTCCTGTTTGTATTCAGAGAAAATACGTCAAAATTAATTTTAACAACTACATAACATATACTTACCTCTCCAAGGAGCAGTAGGTGTAGTTTCTAGCCCGTGCTCTAGATACTGTCTAAGTTCTCCAGCATGTTTCACAAGCAATCGTAACAGTCTTAGGGTTGCCATCACAATAACATCATCAGTGCTTTGCTCAGAAGTATTTCTTAAGTGCAGCCTGGGATCATCTTCATCAAGTGGAACCTTGAAAGAAAGAAATACTCCTCTAAGCTAAGTATATAGTTCAAATCATCATTTAGAAAGGTTTGTAACTGGATTTCCTCATCAGCACAAACACTAACCTGACCAGCATTGAGTTTGAGGAATGTAAAGTATGCACTGCAGGAGAGTTTATAGAGACTGAAGATTCTGTCTACCACTTTCCTCCACACTTTAATTAACCCTTCTGTTGCATTTTCATCAAGATCTGAAAGCCAGGGACAACTTGTTAATAACTGACGCCATATAACATCCACCATATCATCTTCTTCATTGTCTTCATTTTCAGTGATTTGTAGAGTCATATCTTCATCCTAAATGCAAATAAAGAGAAAACAGATTTGATTAAGTCCTCCAACCATTTCTACAAGCAACATTAGTTCTTAATCCAGTTTTTGTCTAGGCAATCCATGCAACTGCATTACTTGAGCATATTACCATAGTTCACAGAACAGATGCATTACCACTTAGCGAACAGATGGTTTCTTATAGAACTCTTGTAAATATTTTACAATTCAGACAATACAAGAGTTAATATGATCCACAAGTAGGGGGTGGGGGGGGGAAGGTTCACACTGAAGTGGAACATTTTTTAGGCAAGCAAATTGACACTTACTTGAATCCCAGCTGGACGACACACTGCCTGCCCAAGAATCCCATAGATTTTCTCTTTATCTTCCTCTGCGATGTTGTCTGGAAGCAAGTTCTGAACCTCAGATTTTTCCCGGGGCAGCAGACGAACACCTTCTCCCTGACTGTAACGTTTAATCAATTATTGATCACCAATATATTAGTATTCGTAGAGCTACTGAACCTATTAAGACTGTATCTATAAAACTTCTTGAATGAAGAAATCTTCCTCCTTATCTCAGAGTTAAACTTGCTTCTTTTTACAGAGAGCAAGTAATCAAGAGAATATTCAGTTCTCGGCTTGCATGTGACTTCAGACCACAAACAACAGTAATCGTAAATACAAAGCTAGGGTTTACCTTAAGAAAACTAATTGTGCTGTATAAATTTAAATGTTAGGATGAATTTACCTGGCATTATCAACTACTTTCCGGCCCCATCTATAAGCCCAACTAGCCAGGGCTGCCCAAGACTTGGCTACTTCAGGTGCCTGTACTGAAGACAAGTGATACAGCTGTCCCAAGATGAAGTCAGGTTCTCCAACTCCAATGTTTACTATGATGGGAGAAATAGAGCAATATGTTATGATGTAAAACCTACTTCCAATTTCCTTAACACAGAAAATCACACCAAAACTTTATAAGTATGTAATATTGTTTTCAGTCAACTTAGTACCCAAGAGTGTAAAACTTTCAGAAATGCAATTATTTTTCAGTTCTGATACTGGTTGCGAAACAAAGACGAGTTTTTCATTTGTTAACAATCACTGCCTATACTCTACAATTGCTTTCTCTTTCACAGAAAGATGGAACTGAGGAAAGAAACTCATGATCTCCAAAAGAACAAGATGCTTCAGAGAGCAGACTTTTATGAAGTGCCTACGGCAGTGTGTTTGTGTTTATTTGTGTATATATTTATTTTCTTCACCATCAAGTCAGAAAGCACCTACTACTTAACATCCATTAACAGCTCTAAAATAATTCTGACTGCGCAAGAGAGGAACCAAGTTATTTATGAAATCTATGTTTAAGCAAAGAAAGAACTTTATCTTGACATCTGAAGAAAAGTTTGCCAAAAATTGGGAATTAGAGTACATTCTGTGGCAACAACAAAACTGTTCAAATGAAGTATAGATTAAATAGCACGAGAAAACCTAAGGTAACTGCTTTTCACACTTATCAATACCTTCAACATACAAATCCTGTTGATGTTTAATCTGAAAGACCTCATTCAAACTTTAGCAAACACAGGAGCTGAAAGCAGACAAAAGCATGACAAAATTTTATATCCTCCTCTTACAAAATAAATGCATTCCAGCTTCTTCTTCAGGCCACCATCACGTGAGTAAGAAAAATGTGAAAGAAATATGAAATATGAAATATCAATATTAAGATGTTTGGTCTTTTTAACTGTGTATAGTTACCTATTGCACAAAACCCACACTGTTTATATGCGTATTAGGAAAACAAATACATGAGTGATGGAGCACTTAGTCTTTATCGACGTAACTGGTGCTATGCCCCAGGAGAATCATCAGTAACCAATTCAACAAAAAAAAGAGTAAGGAGAACAAATTTACCTGTAGATTCACTTTCAATCCTAGGATACTCTTCTTCTAGTGTATTACCAGCTGGGAGTTCAATCAAATTATATATGTTTTTAGACAAGGTGGACAGACCAGTGTGATTCTGCTGCTGTCGAGCTCTATATACTTGTTTCAACTGTCCTGAAATCTCTTTCCATTCTGCTTGAATCCATTTAGCCAGCGTGAGAATAGATTTAGCAACTGCATATTCAGCTTTGGCAGATTTGCAAAAGGATATGGCACAAGAACTCAGCATTTCCATGGCATGTGTTGACTGACCTGCACATCATGAAAAGCATATCTTCAGTAGAGTATTAACTTTACTCAAAACACTTCTTCGGAAATTCAGCATATTCAGATACAGCTTGTAACAATATATTTTCACAAAAAAATTATCTTTTCAAGTTAAAAATGACAAGTAAGAAAAGACTTGTGAAAACACTTTCAGGCTGAGACAACAGTTAATAGGATGAAATAAATTCCTAAAGATACTGTCCTATTATGATTTCTTCAAGGTTAGGGGAATTAGCCTGGTTATAAGGACAAGAAGCTCAAGTATCTACAAAATAATTAGCAAATACTCACCTGCTGTGTATAACAATTTTGTTTTCTCAATATCAAGTTCAGGACCCCATTTTTCATCTATCTGACCCGCTGCAGACAATTTTTTAAAGTGCTGGACTAAGTCTTGTGCAGTGGTGGTTTTTCCTAGCTGAACTTCACTGCACTGGGCAAGCAGTCGTGTAGCTAGGGCAATATTTCCTCGCTTCCGTGCAAATTTTGCTGCTGTTAAGCCCAGCTCCATTAGATGGCTTTTAATTGGGACTGTCGGTTCTGAAGAAGAAAGCAAGACATTGTAAACAAAATTATTAAACAAACAATAATTGCATCTGGGTTATACAAATAATTTCTGCCCAATGTATTCTGCACATGGCCATCGGTAAAAAATTGCTCAGCTCTTTCGTACTTACTAACCCCTCCTTCAGAAATTTAGATTACTTCATTTCTGCCTAGAATATTTACATATCCCATCTGAAACAAAAAAAATATATCCATTGATTATCTGCTGGGCAAAAGAGTAATTTTTTCGCTATAAGCATTCTTCTTAACTAAGAAATCTACTTGTCCCTGACATTTCTTTTTCTCCCATGACCTCTTATCATACTGTACGTTTAAATGGCTTTTGTTTTAATGTTTTTAAAGACCCATTATTGACAGTGTTGAAGTGTTCAAAAGTGAAAGCATTTGAAGTATGAAGAGATGAGCAAGTCAAGTGCTATTAGAAGATTATAGAACTGCTAAGCATTTCAGATTAAAACTATTTTCTTTTTAACACTGTCTACATTACAGTGGTAATTGAGAGCCCTAGTTGTAAAGCAAGACACCTAAATAACCAAAACTTGGCTCTTAAAAAGTAATCCATCTAAATAATAGAAAAATACACAGTTGCTACTTTCAGCAGACGACTTAAGTTCAAATTCTGCATTTACCTTCCATAACACTAAAACAAGAGTCTATATACCTTTAAGTTTTTCCATCAATTGATTCTGGTACACTGTGTACCTCAGCGCATGCATCCATGGCCTTACATCATGCTGTTTGCATGACCTCAAAGCATCATTGAAGAGAGGTATAAGACAGTCCTGAAAGAGGCATAGAAGTTGTATAGCTGTTAAGAGATACACGTTTACTAAAATACATTTTCATTTATTAAAACCAAAGACCATTTTAGTGCAGAGTAATCATTCTTACTTGTATTAGTAGCCACCCTTTACTGTTAACTAACACAACACAAATATGTTTTATGCAGGTCTAGAAAGACATGCTTGATTTTCAGAGGACAACATTAAGAATAGCTCAAAATCAAGCAGAATTGTTTTTGGAATAACGTGATTAGAAATTAGTACTAGATCATTCATGCTGGTTGAAGCTGACATTGAGTTTTTAATTGCTGAACTGACTGGTTTTTGATAAATATTTTAAAGTTACTTTTAAAGTAAATTACACGTGTGTTGTAGCAATAAGCATTACAATGTATTTAGAGAAGAAATGTCAATGCTTCTCTAAAAAGCAGCTACCAATAAAATTTAAAAATACTACAAGTGTAATTGAAAGGCATGGTATATTTGTAACAACAGAAAGAAGAAGTCCAACTGAGACGTAAATTTAAAAAACTTGGGTCAAGGCATGTTAGAAAACTAAATGAGGTCTTGTTACAGTATGATTAACAATGGTCGTAACAATTAATGCATGTTCTATATTCAATACTTCATGACATGACATAAATACATTACTCCAATTTAGGTGTTAAACACAGACTTACCTCTGATGTTAGCCTGTTGGATACAGTGTTTTCCAAAGCAGAAGAACAATACAACTGAAGAGTGCTCAATACTGGTAAAGACTGAGACACAGTGAGTGTGGAAAGTCTTAAAGGTCCAATAGCAATTCGTGATGTTTGCTTTAAGTACTTAATAACATTTCTAAAATAAAAGAATCAAAATAGTCATTTTTGTTAGCTAGACTTTAAGAGTAAACAGTGATATCAAAATTACTGAAAAAACAAATTCAACATCTTCAAACAAATGATAAAATCCTGCAGTATCACACACAAGTTACAGTATGAGACATTCTATTAAACTGAAAAGAAGCAGTGCTCTATCAACTCAAAGAACTACATAATCTCCAAGTTAAACATCGTTTTATTTTTCCTCAGTAAGCTTATAACTCAAAACAGCTAAAACTGCTAGCAAACTACCATAGATCCCGAAGTACAAAGTAGCGTATGCTTTCCACTAAATTACGTTTAACAAACTAGAACAACTTCTCACAGCATATTACATTTATTCATTCGTAGCACATTTCAACTTACTCAGATATTGACTGCCACTTTTGGTCCTGTTCTATGTGGTTTACAGCTGTTGCCAGACACACTGAACTTCTCAAAAGCTGTACTTCAACTGCTTTTTGAAGTTCTCTTGGATCAGGACTTAGCATATTAGGAAGGAGTTTCTTCATGTCTACATGGAGATTAAACAATTGAAACCAAGTAGAACTGCCACATTTTATCAAGTGTCAGCACGTGAGAACGCATTTTTGAGAGCAAGGAAGTTTGGAAAAAGATTTTTTTTTAAAAATATATATATTTATTTTATATGTATGTATTCATATTAGAAATTGATGATAGATTACTTATAAACAAACATTAACTCCAGAAAACACACTTGTATCAAACATTTAGAGTGACCACTGCTCATCATTTTGAAGCTCATAAAGGTTATGGTCAGCCCACTGAACATAACAAACTGCATTCATAAGTTTTAGTTTGTCATTTATAGAGATAGATACATGAAGAAATATTTACTTTTGTATTTGAAGTAATGTTTACTTATGCATTTATACCTATTTTCTCTTTGGATCCCCCTGCAAGTAGGTTGATATTTTCTCCTGGTAATAATTCTAGTTGTTCAGTGCATTCAGTAAGTTGTCCAGACTCAAAGCTGCTCAAAGATCTGCAATTCAACATTTATAGCTTTATTTTCGCATTTCTTATTTCATTCCAGTTTCTAAATATCTTATGCAACAAAAAAAGAAAGACTTAAGCCTAACTCAAAATCCTACAGAGCACTTACAATTAATTCTAAGCAAAAATCCCAGTTTTCACATAGATCAATAAAAAGCAATAGTACTGTACCAAATGGATAAATACAGTACCAAAGTGAAAGGAAAAAACACCTCTCCACCTACGAAGCTTTTCATATTATCATCACACTATATATATAATATTCTTCTATCATAGTCAGGAAGAAAAAGGTTGACTTTGGAAGAGTTTAAAAACAAAGTAAACCCCAAGACTTTCCCCCTCCTCTTTGCACAGAAAAGTACGTTTTGGGGCGGAATTTCATGAGGCCATGGTTTCAACTCTTCAGTTTACATGAAGCCAAAATTCCAGAAATATTGAAATGTTGTGCAGGTCACAGATTATACAAATTTATATCACTTAACAACCTGAAGCAGAAAATTTGACTTCCTCCCCCCCCATTCTTCTACACTAGGAAATAATTTGGGCATTATAAACTTGTACAGAATTAGGCAAAAAAAGGTAATGAATGGTTGAGAGACTTGATGGCTCAGAATACAGAAGACTCAAAGGTTCAATATTCTTGTTACTATCCACTGAAGAAGGAATTATCTAAGTATCTGCATTAGAAAAGAAAAAAAAAAAATATTCAGTATGTGAAAGCTCCTCTTTCTGATGAATTATTTTGATCTTCATTACTACAGAGAGTCTCTTCTCAGCCTGCTCAGGAGCAGAAGAGTCAAAGTGCTGTGCATCCTCAGGAGTTCTTTACAGGATTTTTCTGATGATGTAGTATCTTCCAGTAATTATCTGGATGAAAACTAACTCAACCAGCCAAAATGGCCAGACCTCTGCAATAGTACAGCAAGCACTTGTGGTGCTTATCAGAAGTATAGGAGGTTTAGTTTATAAAAACATGAACATTCAGAAATGACACATTTTCACATCCATGACAAGCACTTATTCTCCTAACGGACTAACTGCACAACTGAGTTACTGCAGCAAGAAAAAGGATCGCCCCTTTCTGACAGAAGTAGTCACCTTTTCAGACCTGCAACATTTTATTTCAAAGCTTCCTTCTATGCATTTATTTTCAAATCAAGAAATCAAAAGCATTTTATGATGTCTACCACAATAGCACAGAGATGGAAAGTAATCAAGTTGTCAAATGAAACAGAAAGGATTCTATTTCAATGTCACAAACATTTTTTTCATGAACCAGATAAATATCAAGGGTTAGGAAATAAATGCACAAACTGCAATTCTAAATTCCATTTTAAAAAACAAAACAAAATAATTTAAGCAGCCAAGATCATCTCCTTAGTATACTTTCTACATTAGATTAATGAATTAAAATATTTTAAAAACTGTACCACTGATATGCGTCTTATTTTTTACTATGATTTAAGTTGTGTGAAAGGATGCATCTTCTGCCAATAGAAATATAATAAATTTGATTTCATTGAAAGTAAAAGATAAGATGTTCTTGAATACAAAGAAACCTCAGCAGTCAGAAAGTCACAGTATTTAGAATGATGTTCCCTCTTTATTTATCTGTATGGTTAGTAAATACCATGGTCAAGTTTTCCCTCTCCCAAGAATACAACTTTTTTCTTATCATGTCTCTATTTCATGCAGTTTCTAAATTCCATAAAAACTTTAATATTTCAGTTCTAAGACAGTGAACTCTAAGGTAAGATTGAATGAATTCATTATATCCTTACTTTATGTAGTTAAAATCTGCTTTCAGATTGATTGAGGTATTACTATTGCTTTTCTTCAAGTCATGGACCATATTTTGCCACTCCTGAACAGCAGACCAATCAGCAATGGAAATGTAACATTCACATGCTTTGTTACCCAAGTAGTTTATAACTTCAGGTGAAGAGTCATTTGGCTTAGTCAGAACAGTTTTTCTAGTTTCTCCTGTGAAACAAAAAAATAGTATGTATACTTAAATATATATTTATCCTTATATATTTTTAAGTAGCAAGTACTACTCAAATGTAATTTCTATGCCTTTTGTCAAGAAAAACACTTAATTTAAAAAAAAATAGTTACACAACATTTACAGTATTCTTCTTCCACTTATACTTTTTTTTTTTTAAATAGAACCTTTTCAAAGGAGGTTTTAGGAAAATTTAGTCTGTATCTGTAAAGAAGCATCAGAACAGGAAAACAGAGTAACTAAATTAGGAACAAAGAAGGTCCCTTTTCAAAAATGAAACAGAATGGTGCAACAAAGTCTCAGTAGTTAAAAAACCTCTTTAGTAACTAGCACATTTATGATACAATTATGTCATAAATACTAAGTCTAAAGTTATGACAATCTAAAATAATTTAGATTTAAATTAGTAAATTACAAAATATTTTACCTAGTATTTTTAGTTTCATTCAGCTAGACCTCAGTACTGCAAACTCTCATACCTACATATAATATTGGTTTCAATGGCATTAAGCAGTTCAGTTTAATTGCAGACAGAAACAGGTTTTCAGATTTAAGAATTAGACACTATCATTACCATGGCTATATCACTGAATGTTCTAATTTTATGTACATGCAGTTACAAAATTATATTTCTCTTAAAAAAAACAAACATAAAAACAATAAATACTGACCGTTCAAGGAATGCTTTGGGCTGGCATTATTCACACTGTTTGAATTGGCCAACTTCAGAACAGTTTTGTCAAAGCCTGTTATGCAGCAGTCCACGCCTGTCATGGAGCACAGGTGCTCCTGGTATTCTGCAGTTGCTTTTTCAAACCTTAAATGGTTTAATATTTCAGTCAGCATTTTACAGAACCAGTTTTCTTTTTTTGTAAATAGACTATATTTTAAACATTTCTTTACCACAATATTCAAAAAGTTCACGTGTCACCTTCAGCAAAAGAGAGGGATTAAAATAGAATACAAGTTTACCGGTTGAATTTCCAGGTTATAGCATAGTATAAATGCTTTTCTATTCAGGTTTTAATGCCCACTTCAAACCAAGTACAGATTTAAGAAGATAAACGAGTTTTATATTTGACTGTCACACTTTTTACCTGAATGAGTAAAGCTGACTACTGATTAACTACATATCATTTAATAGAGGATTGTAAAACTGGGTCTAGGGCAACAATTCGCACCTTAAACTTTACATTTCCGAGAAACTTCTCACATGTTTATTATTTTAAGAAGTCTTACAAAAATGGGAAAAGATAGTTATAAATATAATATAAAACAACTTTTTCTTTGTACTGTTTGGGGATTTTTAGATGGCATGTAAATAATGAAAGGTGTCCCTTTTTAATTTCATACAGAAGAAAGGATGCATTCCTTTAAGGAGATGAAAACACCAAAATGAAGGTATACCCTATCTGGAACACTGACCCACTTATTTGTATCTGCAGCCAAAGATTCTACTTCAATAGACGCAGAAGTCACTTTTTCAAAGCTGAACTAAAACTGCAAAGCATCTCCCTCAGAGTCCCTCTCTTGGCAAACTGTGGCAGGTAATCAGCTCACGCCGTTGGTCAAACTTCATCAGAAAATATTTAAATTCATAATATTTTGCAATGGAAAATTAAAATACAATACGAAAACAGTATTGCTGTGTACGAAAAACTAAAAAAAACAGCTTAGAACACCATTTCTATTCAAATTCTGGTAATTTAGTTAAAACTAAAAGTTAAAATACCTAAAAATGTTGGTTGCATTAGGTATCTCTGAAAGACACAATTACTTTAATTGACATGGAAATTAGATCAGTAGCCTTGATTCATGCCACAATTTAAAAGATTCAGAAGTAGAACTATGCATAAGAAGGAAAAAAATTTGAAGTTTGTAATATTCAGTTATCTGAGAAAACTTACCGCCCTTCTGCTTGTTGAGCTACAGAATTGATCCAGGTGAGACTCTTCCCAACTACAGCAGAAGACCAGACAGCAATACCCTGAATAGCTTCAGGACAGTGAAGCTCACATAATGCTTCTACCAGCATCATAATTGTCACTTCCAATTCATTTCCCTAAAACCAAAGCAAAAGCTTTATTTAACAAAGCTCATATAAAATAAGAGCTATATACGTGGTTAAATACTTGGAAATGGTAAAGCAGTATTTCATTATATACATCTACAAGTGAAGCACTCTGCATATCCATCCATTATGCTGCTTTTGGAAAAGCAGGGGAGCTAAGGGAAGAATATACGCTGTGAATCCACAGCCTGAATGTCAATAGTTAGCAATCACTATGTGATGGTCTATACCTACATAAGTACAAGAATTCATAAAGAAACAGGAAGTAATAAATATCTATCAAACCTCCTCTGTTAAAATATTTAAGCAAATCAAGTCATGTACTGAAGAAACTATTCAACCTTTTTAAGCAGGCTTACCCACTTTATCCACCTACCCCACCCCTGCACTTATTTGCTAGTTACTTATAGAGGAAGGATATCCTCATGATATATCACCCTCCTGCTTATACCCACAGGTAAGCAAAGATGCTACATTACCACAAACTTGGGAAGGCCTCATACTAATACAAAAGAAGTTTCATAAGGTTTAAACAGAACCTTCCACTTAAAAAGAAATTGCTGAATTCAAACTGTGAACAAACTACAGCATTCATTTATGTATAGTATTTGATCACGTGTATACAGTACATCCTAATCTCCAACCTACAGTATCACTAAACCAAAAAATCTGTCAATACAGAAGAGTTTAAAATGTGGCTTTAAACAACAGTCTTTTACAGACCACTTGGTTTAATAACTACTGATTGCCTTAGTTTAGTTCTTTTAGAATATCGTGTGAATATTTTTGCAATAGTCTACACAGTTTGAAAAGAGAGTACCTGAGAGATACTATTATTAGTTTTCATTTCTGTGAGTAAATCAAAACCATGCCTGACTGTCACAGCAGGCTGGCCAGCCAGCAATCCGACTCTCATGATGGAAAGTCTAATCCGCGTTAGCCAATCTTGGCATGTCTGGCGATTAGTATAAAAGAACGTCCTGATAACCTTTAAAGACAGAAAAGATAAAGTTTTACAATACCATTCTTCTGTATGAATCAAAATAGTTACATTAAGTACTTAATATTTAAAACAATCACGGTCAGGACAAGTTTTTCTCCAGTTGAGTTTTCAATTGAGAGATGAAGAAATACGTAAAATTCTGCATCTTTAATTTTATTAATGCAGATGGTCTGAAATCATGCATAGCATGCAACTGGCCAGGCATATGGGCAAGCTGAAAATCTTGAAATGAACTGACTATTAATTACATATTACTGTCATGTCAAAGTCTGGTAACTAAACAGCTTATTGCAACAGTGAAGAATGTTTTGCAGTTAGAACTACACAAAAGGGTATGTGGCTTATAAATAATTATTCTATTCCTCAAAAAGCAATTTAAAGCT
Source organism: Cariama cristata (assembly GCF_000690535.1). Classification (NCBI taxonomy): domain Eukaryota; kingdom Metazoa; phylum Chordata; class Aves; order Cariamiformes; family Cariamidae; genus Cariama; species Cariama cristata. Next base: position 39,250 of record NW_009626899.1, read on the forward strand.
CCAAATAATTGTGTTCTTTTATAACAAGACTGCTGACAATCTATTAATAAGTGACTGCTACAAATTAGAAGCACTACAGACTTGCTTGATTTGTACCACTCTACTGGTACAAATACTGGTACTCCAGAAATAAATCCTATTTTCACACGTTCTCTAGGAACAAGTCAAAGTCAAAGCCAAACAAATTATGCGTCTCAGCCTTTGTTTGAGAAGAACTTCTGAAGTTCCACGGTTAAGACCTGAACAACGCTGAAAACATTGTTCATTCAATAGACTGTTTCAAGTAACATCAGCACTCTTAAGACAGACAAACCTTGGGTGGAGACGTAAGAGCATTGGCACATCCTTCATAAGCATTGTACATCAGTTTTTCCAAGTTCTCCAGATACTGTAGAAGGAGAACAAGCCTAAGCTGGTTGCTACTGTGTCCTTCGTCGTTGTCTGCAGTAGTCCACTGGCTAACATCTTGGTCAGGGTTTAACGTATGGGCTGCAAGACTCCTAATAATACCTACACATTTTACCAAAACATGGGAAAAAAAGTTACCAGATAGTATTTTATTTAAATGTGTCAAGCTATAGCAATGCTAAAGTAAAATATCTCAAAAATTAACAGTAATTATGCAATTCTGCCATTGCATTTCTTGATGTGTCAAAAACATGCTAAAATCTATAATCACTGAAAAATAAAGCCATTGTGCTTGTTGCCTTAGACATGAAGTTCTTAGCTGCACAATCTCACCTAAAAAGTCCCAAGAAAATAAACTATGTATTTTACATTACCTTCAATTGTCTGAAACGTATCTTGGGCTCTACCCAGAGGAGTTCGTAACTTCGAAAGAACAGTAAACTGAGCTGCTTCCCAAACAGCCCATTGCCAAAGAACAGCATCAGTCTTCAACAGATTACGAGGGATGGTTGGTTGATCTCTCTTATCTAGTCTTTGACAACTATAGAATAATCTTTCTAACCAATTATCCTTCCTGAAAGAAAACATCAGTACATTAACACAATTTCATGCGGTACTAAGTTTATGTTGCACACACTTCAGCTGCCTACTGCTCTCAAACAAATCTCTCATAGGATCATTTCCAAGCAGCAATGTACATAGGCAAATATGCAAAAAGGCGTGTATTTGAAAATATTTATAAATACTTAAATAGGAGTTTAAAAAATGATGGAAGGTAAAGCAATGTAATTTGTAAAGATAATTACAAATTTTAAACTAAATATAGCTTGGAATTGTTTACTATAAATTCAACATCCATGGATTTGAGTTTTAAAAGAAGTTCTTACCCAGTTCGGTGAGAGTTTCCATACAAAATAAAACTAATGACATCAGAGAAATCCTGCGGGTGGAATGTATTACTTGGAGCTTTGCTCATATGACTTCTTAGAGCCAAAGAAATTTCTTGTATTTCTGTATGGGTACGGTTACTGTAGGAAGAGGAGCGGGGAGGGGGGGGAGCAGGAAACAACAACCCATGCTATAATGTACTTGAATAAATCAAAAAAAGTTGTGCAAAAAAGTTACACACACACACATATATATGCAATGACTGGAAATGGGCATACTCTTTGCTATTATGACAAAGTGCTTTAAGAGTTCAGATCTTTGAGACAAATTGCAGGACATAATATTGCTGAAGCTCTGGACAACATGGATCTTACAAGTATTCATATTTGCTGCAAGAAGTGCTGCATAATTTATCAAATTTGTTAATTACTTTGTGTACTACCTCTGTTCTTAAACCTGTAACAAAGTAGAAGAGATAGCAAGACACTTCATGCTTTTTGATTTAAATTAAGACAGTATGATGACATTCAACTGGCATTATTTTTCAGATAAATGTCATTGAAAAAAAGAAACCATTCTCTATATTGAAGTTAATCTGAACAACTTACCTCAACACAACATCTAAAGGAATTGACTTCAGAAGTTTCCCAAAAGTTTGTCTTACACGAGCACCGCTATGTACTAGTTGCACACGACACACATCAACACACCTGCATCACCAAAAAGGAAAAAACGTGATAACATTTCCATTAACAGCCTAATTCAAATAACATACAGAATTCTGTGCAAGTACCTTTGTAAAAGGTCATCTGGGAGGGAGGAAGACAGGGCATGGAGGCTACTGCATGCTTGAAGACAGATGTTCACATCTTCCAGAAGGGCTGAATCAAGGAGTTGAAAGAAAAAAAAGTTATTCTCACTAGAATTAGATAACTTAAGTATTACTCTGGTTGTGGTAGAACACCTAAGGACATTTTTACAGCATAGCTGGTAGGAGACAACACAGGCTTTAAGCAATAATTTTCTTTTGATTTCATTGACTGGCTTTACTATAACAAGTAAATGCTTAGTAACAAAAAGTCACTTATGCTGCGTGTTACTTATGGGCCTTTTCTGACAGCTGACAAATTAATCCTTCTATGGCGGTCTCCATACATCGGCATTATGCACAATATATTTCAATAAGAAAAAAACTAAGGTAAAGTTAGTAACTCCTGGCCTTGGGAAGTTACTACTCTATGCTAGTACTATTATTAGTACAAGCATTTGTTCCCATATTTCTATTTTCAGGTTTTGAAATCCAAAACAATACATCTTACTATGGAATGGTTGCACTGCTTTTGATAAAATAAAATGCAATCTTACAAGTAAGATTTCGCACATCACTGATGTTTGATGTAGATCAATTTCACAATCACTAGTTATTATGTTAAGAAAATTAATTGTTTGCATAAGTAATAAGTAGGGATCCATTTCAGAAAAATTACAGAAGAGGAGTGTAAGTTTTTGTGCAATACAAATTGGAAGCATCCCTAAATGAAACAAGTACAGTTACAGCTATCAGTGGTATATGACAGAGTCGCTTGTGTACTTAATTATGCCACATAAAAGACAGTTAACAAGTAAAAAATATGTATTATCTTACTGTTTGCCAGAAGTCCTTTACAAAACTTATGAAAAGATGGGAGAGAAAATAATGGTGCATATGTTTCTGATTTTTTCATCAGAACAGCCACTTCCAAAGCCCATGTCATAAGTAGTTTCCTTCAAACAACAAAAGTAATAGTCACTCTATACAGTTACAGAAAGATACCTTTCAATATAACTTGAACTACTTCACGTTACAGATGAGTATTATACCATAACTCATTTTTCAAACAAAAGGTTTCGTAACATTAAAAATGTCCCTAAGCTTTCACAGCATTTTGGTAATACAAGACTAACTATTGTAAAAGGGTACTTCCAGTGAGCAAAAATATTGTTTCAGTGAAGTTTGACAGCTCTGCTTTTACTGTATAGATCTTACAATGGTTTCAATTTTTCTAGTTTTCATGCATAAAAATGAGCAGCTACTTTTTCCACAGGTATTTCATTAATAATGTTTAAAAAAAACCAAACACAAATACCTGACTGGTTAAATTTACCTTAAGTTTTACAGGTGAAAATTATTCTGGTTTCTGAATTAAGGCATTCTACTTAACAACACTACTTAAGACAAAAAAAAGTCTCCTGATTAATAAGAAAATGTTAGTTACCTGGTATCTTGAGTAAGATTATCCTTCTTAAGCAGTAGCCCCAAAAGGTTCAGTATGATCGAGAAATGTTTTTTTGTTGCTGTGGTTACAGTACTTATAACTGCTCCATCAAACAGAGAGGGTGACGAAGAACTGAGGCTACTGGATATGAAATGGTCATGCCTGAAAAGGCAAGGAAAAACATAAAACATAAAACCACTCCAAGATTAGGGATACTTCCTTAAAGTATACGGGGTGGGGGGGGAGGAACAGCAACAAACAAAATAAAAAAAAAAAAAACCAACCAAAAAACCCAGTAGCAAAAGTTAAATGTACACCCACACAGTAACCATAATATGTCAAAACCCAAGTATTTTGATCCCTGGCCTAAAAGAACAAAGCTACAATTTTACATCAGTCCATGCAGTCCAGTAACCTGGTTTCTACTGTGGCTAGTATCAAATGCTTAGCAAGAAATCAAAGCCAAGAAACATACAGAGTAACAGTTAAACTAGTATATTCCCTTATTTTGACAACATTTTATACTAATAAGGTCCAAAATGTGTTTAAATCTGTTGTTTACATTTCATTACCTCTCCTAGATCTCACAGTAAGCAAAATAGTAAATAATTTTTCCTTATTTACTTTCAGTAGAGTTCTCCCTCAATTATCTCTATTCAAACACATGACTTCTAATCTGCCTTTGAATAAAATGCCAAGTTTTAAGACAGGATATGCTTTCTTGGCAGAGATACAGACTCCCTGCAATTAATGAAAGTAAAAACTGATCAGGGAAGTTTGGGCAAAAGCTTAATTGTATAGCCTATTTAAATTCATCCCTCCAACAATATATTCTATTTAGATCAGTCCATCCTAGTGCTCTTAAAATATTGATGAGTTATTAATCTTCATACCTGGAACAGTGTGAATATAATGTATAGAGTACTGCATACTGCACAGCAGGAAAATGAACTGCTATGTCACCATGAACAATCATCAGATTTTTACTCAGTAGTGCAAACACAGTCGGCGAAAGGGCCCACATCTATAAAACAAATGCAACATAAGCAAAGAAACATAATAAATAGGATCTATTTTTAAGTGTAGCTTCCATACCAGTAATGATTGTGTTTTGCCTCTTCCCAAGGGAAATAAGTTAACTCCATTAATTTTCTCACCTTAATTGTAACTATTTTCTTTTCCCTTTTTTAATAACCTGTTAAAAGCAGATTATGTTTTTATTTGGAAAGATCTGGAACAAGTGTTTTCACATGGCTAATATACTACCAGAGGAGACACTAAAGCTGCTTTTATTTGTCTTGATTTTCAAAAAGAATTATTATGACAATCTCAGAATCAATCCATGAACAACCCTGATAAGATGGTCTTCCCTAGAAATTGCCTTTCACTATGCATCAACTACAGATACAATACACCCATCCTGTTTCTCCTAAGTTTTAACACTGGAAGTTTTTCTATAACACAAGTTAGGGAACAAACATGATCGTTTTAATTACACATACGTGCTCTACTGGTGAAATACATTATGGTATATTTTAAGTAAAAAATATGTTTTACACTTAATTGTACAAACTTTATCTGTAGAGTTTTTACTCACCCCAATTAATGAGTTTTTAGCATTTCCAATAGTACTTAAAGCACTGAGGTCAAATATAACAACAAACTTTGCATTATCTACATTGGATATACGCTTCTTGAAAGAGTCATGCTGGATTTCAGAACAGGCCTCAGGAAGATGTAAACTATAGAGAAGGCTATTTAGAGCACAGGTCATTTCTCCTAGGATCAACCTGTAAGCAGTCTCCAAAACAGGAATGTTCTTCAGGCTCAATACAGCTTGGTATACAGCCTGGGCTGCTGCAACAACCTTGAGAATATAAAATAATTACAGTACTAATTGGTTAGCATGAAATCATAAAATATATTAATCACCAACACAGAATTTAAAATTATGTTTCTTTATCTATGAATAGCCTAGTCTGATACACATACCTATCTTCAGTTTTCTGTAATTAAGTACTACTTACTTACAGAATCTATTAATTCCTTTCTGGATCACCCACATAACATGCTGAGTATGAAAGCCTCATCAACCAAGGACTTCTTGATCTGGTATGATGGCCAACTTGCCAATTCCTTATCAAATCTAAATGCCAAAAACCAAGAACTAGCTACATCTGCCTTATCAGAACTTTCAGAGGTATATAGTTAGATTAAAAAATATATTTAAAATAAACAAAGCTTTACAGCTTAATAAATATATTCTAGGAAATGCACAAAGGTTGTTGTAATATACCTGTAGAAGTCACCTACTCTTACCTCTTTCTCCTTATGATAACGAAGAACAAGTAGTTTAGACTCTGGTATAAATAATTTCTCTACAAATGACGATGGTAGTTTTGTATTTATTTGTTCAACAATCTGGGAATAAAAAACAAAATTATAAATATCTTTAGCTACCTGAATTAATCTTTAATAATCTATTCTAATAAAAATTAATTAAAATACTGCTTTTCTAGCTTGTATATACTATATCTAGAAAAAACAGCTTCCCAGCAATGCAAGCATTTTGTATTTGCTTTCCCAAATTCACAGAGAACTAGTTATTTTCAGGCTTTAACAGCACAGCTGAGAGAGAAAGTTGTGTGATTAATTCAGATCAATGTGGGTTTAAGAGTTTGTGGCCTACACATTAAGAGCTATGTTTTGAAGTAGTCTGATTTCCCAGGTCATAGCAAAAGCAGATCAACAGAACATATTAATGACTTAAATTCTGAAATTCATCAGGTGGTGTTATCAACTGCAGATGCCAGAGAATGGTGCTGCCCAACAGTCAAGCCAGATGAGGAGACACCAAACACCACAGCAAAAGAAAAACCAAATCAAAAACAAAAAAACAACCCACAAAAACCAAAACACCCACAAAAAAAATACACACACACCACACACTAAAAAGCCACAAACACTCAGGCTAAAACTAAACACCACTTTATCGACCAGCCAAATGCATAAACAAGCTAGCAGGATAAGCTTTACAGAAAAGAATACAAGCATTTAGAAGACGAATTTCTTCCTTGTGATCAGGAAGAGAAGAGTTTTGAGTATTTATCTAATATACACACAAAAAAAGCAAGGTTGCTTAGAAAATAATATTTTTCAACACGAAAACCGCAATAATAAAAATATGTACAAACCAGCGTCAACAGATTCAGGACTGAAATGATATAATCAGTGCCACAAGTCTGACAATTTTCCATTTGATCTAAACCATATGTGATGACCATGTCACAGTGTATAGTCATGCTTGGATCTAGGCTGCCAAGTAAAACACCAACACACTCATTGGCAGCTGTAAGTACGGCTTCAGAAAAGAATACTTGGTTTGCTGCAGTCACACATCTCATTACTCTGTACAGAACCTGGAAAATTAAGAACACACCTAAATTAAACTCCCTTAAAAAGAGACAAGGACTGCATGCTATTTAATTATATTCACATCCACTTGATATCCTGTCACATCACCTGCTCTGCAGCTTGGTAAATTCTGTCAATAGAATATTCTGAATAATACACATCATGGCACTAAACTTCAGAAGCATAAGAAAAAAAAAAACTTCAATTGCCTCATTTCCTACTCAGTTAAAGACCTAGACCCAGAATTATTCAGAATTCTGTTCAGTTCCAACTGATGTCAACTGAACTCCTCTTGTAAAAGACACACTAGTTTTCTTTTCTGGAGCTTTTGTCACAAGAATCCTCTGCAGATTAAGACACAGGTTATATATTGTCTTGGCTTTATTTGGGAAACCCATACACTTACTCATCCAAGCAGTTTCATCCCTCACAGAACCCTGCAAGGCCATAAATTCCAGTTGCGCAACTCATGCAGCAATAAGATTTTGACTGCAGAGTTTTTTTTGGTTTTGTTTGTTTGTTTTGGGGGGTTTCTTGAGTGGTTTTTTTTTTTGGTTTGGGGGGGGTTTGGTTGGTTGGTTTTGGTTTTGTTTTTTTTTAAAATCATTCACACCCTCTGCAGTTCCAGTTACAGAAGTATGGCAGCTACTTCGCATATTCTATAATACTTATTCTGAGTTTACATCATCCTATACCATACTCTAGAACAAGAGGACTTTGCTATCAGATTTGATAGACACAATTTCAGCATATTTAAAAACCCCTACATTTTATAACATTGAACTCGTAACTTGAATTCAGTTTTTATAGCATCATAGCAATCTGAATAAACAGTAACATTATGGTTCCTAAGACAGATAACACAAGCATAAGCCTAGCTGCATGAAGTTAAAATGCCTAAAAAAAAGTTAGTTTCTGCTATATATGACTCCCATGTGCCACTATCACAATTTATACCTTAATATTTAATAAAATTCTTCAGCATACTTCTTCAAGAAAATACATTTGCTCAAAGCTGAGCATATACATATTTCTGTAAAAAAACTAAACTCAGTGAATAGCATCATTGTATGCTGATAAATCACATCAGCAACTAAGAAAAATAAAAATAAAACCTTAATTCTTACATCAGTTACATATGCTTCCGTAATTGGAGGTCCTCTAATTGGGCTGAAGCGTTCCCCAATACTCCTCACCACAGTACTGAAAACCCGAAGAAGTGCAGCCAGTTTAGGTAGTGATACTGAAGGAGGAGGAATATCTTCATCTACTGATTCCCCAGAAGCCACATGGCTGAGGTCCTACAGCACAGTTTTATGTATCAGTACACATTATTAACAGTTATAATACACACATAAAAGATCAAAATATGAGCTTGAAAATACTTCATCTATTTTCCAGACATATTACAGATACTATCCAATTATAGATATATTTATCCAGTATCTCTAACTTCACCTACATATGAAGATGGGATATAGGCACACAATGACAATCAGAAAGTCACACAGCAGTAATGAGACACTGCTCATTAGTTTAGCCACTGAAAAAGAGTACTTGGACTATATATTGTACATTAAAACAGAGACTTATGATGTTCGTGGCCCCTGGAACATGATCATCCATATTGCTGCACTGTTACAACCGTTGTCTGCATACTTTTACCACTCTCCCAAACAATTCCTGTCCACAAATTGGAGTCAGGATGTTTGACTGGCCATTCCCATCACACTGTTTACATGTAGCTACCTTGATCTGGAGACCATGTTTACTAGCAGGCTACTTCATGCCAGCTGGCATCAGTGCCTGGGAACATTCTCAGAAGTGCTGATCTCATTAGTATAGATATAGCCTTGGTCTACCCCACTGTGAGATAAATACACACTAGCTGGAACCACCTCCTCCATGATTTAAATTAACACGTTATCTTAAAACTCTTCAGTGACTAAGAATACACATGTTGTCCAGTTCAGTGGACAAGCTGATAAGCAGTGACTTACTGCACCGACTAATCGCTTTCAACTGTGTGCCTACAGTCACAGCAGCGCAGGTTTAGTTTGACACTGCCCAAGACATCTGTGAATCCTAACTCTTAAAGCTATGCCATATGTACACCAAGGCTTCTGATAAGTACACTAATGAAATCAAAATATTTATTCTGCTTCGAATGCAACAGATTATGCTGGAAGTACAATTTCACCTATAGGACATGCATGTTAACAAATACAATATAGAATAATCCAGTAACAAGCATATATACGTGAGCACATATACCTTAAGAAAAAGACAACACTCCCCCCAAAACTTCTCCTTTAGTGACAGCAGAAACTCTATGCCTTGTTAACTAGGTAAAGGTTACAAAGTCAAAACAAAAGTATGTTAAATGAATGTACTATAGTTTCCCATCAGTTCTTGCTGTCCTACACAATATAATCCATTACTTTCTTTTTTAAAAAATAAAGACAAATTTACATTAATCTAAGGAAGCCTTAAGAATCCCTCTCCCCTGAATAGTCATTATTTCTGAAAAACTCTGAAGTTGGACAATTAAAGAAAATACCAAGGAAAGACCATAAAATGTCTTCACTGCAGCTTTTTTAAAATGAAGGTATTCCTGTTGGGTTAATTATTTTTATTTTTATTATAACATGATATTCTCAATCAACAATGGCTGAAAGCCTGGCTATGATACTATTTAAGTAGTTCATGAGGATTTGTGTAGAATTGTCATTGTACATGCCTTAAGTATACTCTATCATTTGATCCTCTTTTCTCCAGGAAAACCATATAATTTTATTTTCTACAAATGTAATACATCCATAAGAATCACAGCTGTGTATTTATTAAGAAATCCACAACAGTTAACTCTGGTATATACCACAAAGTCTTGTTTACCTCAGCATAAGCTTCCATATCTTCTAAAAACTGACCCAAGAGTGTGGTAGAAAAAGTAAGATCAGCCACCCAAAAGGGTTCCAAGCTCTGCAGCCATCCTGTATAAAAATACCAGGGCAATTAAAACATGAGAACAAGGTAACATACGAAAATTAAATTTCAGTTGTATATTGCCGAGGTAAAAGTTCCTAAGGTAAGAGGTCATCTGCATGAAAATTTTACCATAAGTTCTTTTTAAAATAAATATAAATTGTATTTCCCTCTTTTGTCCCTTTGACAAATTCATTTTAAGCTTCAGTCCTACCCCGCAGCAGTTAAACGTAAAGGACAGAATCTAGGACTATGACACAGGAAACAAAAAACTTGCTGTGAATAACTCCAAGACAACTGCTATAGCTACAGGAAGAAGTTTCCCAATTTCTTAAACACCAGTACAGTATCTTTATCACAAAGATTTTTCTAGAATTACATAGGAGAAAATACATTCTTTCACAGAGAATATATTAAGATCTACGAACTTATTAAAAATTTTCAACAATTTACACAAAACAATTGATGCTTAAATGTAGCCTGAATAAAGCATCCCATTTTTCCAGATATAGCATAAAATGGCAAATGCAAATTTATTAAAAAAATTAGGAACAAAGTTGCTTGTTATTTAGCCAGAAACTCATTTTGGTTTTATGTCAACTTCCATGTCAGTAGAACCAGACTTGTGTAAAAGTAAACCCACATCATCTGCAAGCCAGAGTGGACTCTGTCATGTTTAACCCCAGGCAGCAACTAAGCACCACGCAGCCGCTCACTTACTCTACCTCCCCGTTGCAGTGAGATGGGGTGGAGAATTGGAAAAAAAGTAAAACTTGTGGGCTGAGATAAGAATAGTTTAATAACTAAACTAAAATATAATACTAACAATAATAATAAAAAATTTGATTGTAATGCAGAGGAACATAACAAAAGAATAAAATCCAAGAAAATACAAGTGACGCACAACGTCATTGCTCATCACCCACTGACCGACGCCCAGCCTATCCACAAGCAGCAATCAGCCCCTCGCGGCAAACTCCCCCAGTTTCTGTACTGGGCATGCCATTCTATGGTATGGAACATCCCTTTGGTCACTTGGGGTCAACTGCCCTGGCTGTGCTCCCTCCCAGCTTCTTGTGAACGTGCTGGCTGGCAGAGCATGGGAAACTGAAAAGTCCTTAACCTAGGACAAGCACTACTTAGCAACAACTAAAACATCAGTGTGTTGTCAACTCTCACACTAAATCCAAAACACACTGTACCAGCTACTAAGCAGAAAATTAACTCTATCACAGCCAAAACCAGAACAACTGCATTAATGACTCTTTGGCCAAACTTACCAGACACCTGTTGCGTCAATGAAGGTTTCTGAGTGTGATCTATATGCCACCCAACCAGTATGTCCACTGTGTCCTGAAAAGTAATTTTGGAAAAAGGTTAATTACCCAATTTGCTGCACCAGCATTTTTATGCGAGAAAGAAAACACAGAGGACAATGTAAGCTTACCCTAAAATTGGTGCTGAAAATGTGTGGGTAGCATCGGGACACCAAAAGGATGCACTTGACACATTTGCACAGTAACTCTGGTGTATCCACATTTTCTAGAATGGACTGCAGGCTGGTCATTACAAGCTAAAAAGTAAAGCAAAGCCACTAGACATTTCACTTCATTAAAACAAGATGTGAAAAATTTATATTAGACACACAAAGATTTATTCAGTGTTGAACACTTTTTCACAAGCTACTTTCATTCGAACAACAGAAACATCTCAATACTCTTTCTGCAAGAAGGAAAAACGTAAAAACCATCACACATACTGCATGAAAACAATCACTTCAAGTGGGCATTTGCTTGAAATATGGCAGACTCAGGTTTAAGGCTTAGGGACACTTTTTTAAATTCTTTAGCCACAGAACAACTAGTAGTTCTCAGTTCCTGTTTCTCCTGCTAAAGCTTTTTGGCTCTGTAGAGTAAACACTAAATTGAAGCACAGACCTGGACACAGTTGTTTCTACACCCAAAATAACAGACCCTAGAACTTGAACCAGGGGACCAGATTTGACTGCATACCTCCTACTCCTTCTCAGATCCAACTGCAATTCAAGTTAAAAATTATAAATAGGAGGTAGCACAAAGCAATCAACAGGTTGGGTTTTGTGTATCATTCCACTTGAGTTCTCTTTTTGGTCTCAACAAGATTCTTCCTCTTGGAGTTGCAATATATACTAAAAAGTCACATCAAAATACACATCATCCTACAAAGACTTGACTTTCCTTTCTAATGTAATTAGAATCAAAGAATCCCATTCAGTCAGAAAGTTACCTCCCAGTTGTAATCATATTTACTTATTACGTCAACATAGCAGTATATATTGTTCATTCCAGATTGAAAAGTGGATTCAAGCATTGGACTGGAAAAATCATTAATAAACCCATTTTAACTTGTAATCTTACCTGCATTAAAGATGAAAAGGCTTTCTTTTCTCCTACAGTCTCTAGTGCTTTGTAGGTTGCACACAAATAAAGAAGTTTAACTTCATCTTTTGTGGATGAGCTGAATTTGCTAAAAATCCATTTAAAGATCTTCTCAGCTTCATAGCTCAGAGAAGCACAAAGAAGGCCAAGACAGCAAGCTCCTTCCTGTCTCAGTTCTTGAAGCAATTTGCTACTGTATTTTTGGGGAGGAAGAAAAAAGAAATGTGTAATCTACAGACATGAGAGCACAACAGAAGAAACTATGAACAAATTAAAACATTTTCTAAAGCAGAAAAATATATGCATGAGTAAGCTCCTTCTCTCCTACTTAATGGCAGCAGTAGTGAAGCTAAAATAAAAATAATCTGAAAAATTCTATGAAATGTTATTTCTACGGAATAAATCAACTTGAATAAAAGTATGCAATAAATAGGCCATTCTACTTGCAACACACTATCCAAGGAAAAAAATTCTTAACATACAGCTGACTATGAGGAAGAACTTCTATACTGTGAAGGTGGCAGAGCACTGGAACAGGCTGCCCAGAGAGGCTGTGGGGTCTCCTTCCCTGGAGGTATTCAAAAACTGCCTGGACACAATCCTGTGCAACTTGCTGTAGGTGACCCTGCTTTGGCAGGGGGATCGGACTGGATGAGCTCCAGAGGTCCCTTTTAATCCCAGCAATTCTGTGATTCTGTCACTTTGGGTAATAACACTGAACTAAACACCAAAAAGCCCACACACATCTGAGGTCCCTCTATATAAGCTCTTAGTTGGATGTAAATTAATTAGATCAGGTTGTAAAAAACTTAAGTTCAATTTGCAAGCTAGACAGCCACAGCAGCGCACTACTACACCCAGGTGATTAAGCATAGCTGAGACAGACTTCATATTACCTACAATTTAAAAGCCACACTTGTGCATTCAAATTCTCTCCATGTGAAGCGTAGACAGTCTAACAGTACTGTTGATATGCCTAAGAGAATCTTGTCTCCCTCAGTTCTGTCCTGTTACTGCAATGTCATGCCCATGCAAAACTAGTGAATGAATTTATTTCAACCTTTCCCTCCTCCATTCCATCTCTATACTGAAATCCAAACCTAACACTTTTTATTATTTTTCCTCTTTAAAGCCTTCAAACTGCTTAGTTTTTCCTGCTTACCTTTCATTGAGCACATCATGAATGGCAGTCAGGATATTATCCAGTTGTTTAACTAGTACCTATAATATAAGACACATAAAAGGCACAAGCATGATAATGGCACAATAACTTCTGCAAACTAGGTCCTGTTTGCACCCACATTAAAAACACCACTGCCAATTCTGTTTGCTAGTAGAATGCTATTATGCTTTCCATGGTCACTGCAGACCAGCATAAACTATATTAAGCAATACTGCAATATTATCCTACATGGTACATTTCATATTTATTTACAGTAGCCACGAAAATACACTGGCAGCCTGCTATCAAGGTTTGTTCTAAGTTTAGTTCTTGCTGATAACATTACATCACAAATGCAAGACTCGCCATACAGCTCATCAGTAGCGTCTACTGAAGGCCTAGTCTCCTATACTAATAATCAATTGTATCAGCAGAATATTTAATTGATAGGATAATACAATCTGAAGTATTAAAACTTCTCCTTAGGCAATTCTGATTTTCAGAGAAAGAGAGTACTATTTTGGGGATGAAACATTATTGATGCACCAGTGCTTCTCCGTAAACATAACCAGAAATACTTGTTTTCCTAATATGCACTAAAAAAACCACATTAGTGAGCCAAGCTGCAAAATAATACATTAGCAGCAACTGTATAAGATACTAACAAAGAAGTTTTCTTGATGAGTTAATAAAAAGGTTTGTTCTTTTTTCTTCAGAAAGATATTAATTTAGCCCAGTGGATGTTAACTAGTTTTTATTAAGTTTTGAGCAATATCACTCTTTTCAGGGGAGGGGAAGGACAGAAAGAGGTCCATGTGCTTGGCCCCTCAGAACTCACAAAGATATTTTAAAAATGTGCCTGGTATCTGCAAAAGAGGCTACAAAAGCAAAAGGAGAAGGCATCTATATAATTTAGAAGGTGAAGCACAATGCCATTACATGACAATGCCACTGCCTAGTGACTTTTACTAATTTACCTTGTTGAACACACATTTCAACCCTGAGAATGAAGAGAACTGTTAAACTATCCTTAATAGTGTCAAGAACTGCAGGAGCTACTGCTAGGTTAAACACTGACCATTATGAAGTTTTAGGCTTGGCATTGTGGTTATAATTTGATATCTGATGTAGCTCTCATTAGTGAGCTGGGAGAAGTTTAAAGAAAAGTTTCTCAGTGACAAAGTTTTAATGTTCTGACCACTAACAATTACAAAGTTTGTCACCACTGAGTTAGATATTAGAACAGCAATTCTAGTATGCTCCGAGATACCTATAAACCTAAATAAAATGCAGTTACAAAAAAAACTGGGGGAAAAAAATGCATTGAGAATAACAGAAGTAATTTAAAAAAAACAACCACAGAATAATTGTGGAAAGCATTTACTCCCCAAATCCTTGTATTAATAAGGATTTTGTTTCAGGGGAAAGCTGAAGTATTAGCCAGGCTTACATGTGGTCTGCTTATACCTAGGTGTACTGAATAGAAAAATCTGAACGTTTAAGTGTCATGCCTTTTTCAAAAGAGCACAATTGCCAATGGTTAATTAATATATCACGAGAGAATGAACCAACTTCTTATAAATATGGATAGACACATACCCCACAACTGAAATATCACACGAATGGCAGGGTATTAAACCATAACTTCCTGCTTTTTCAATACTTGGAGAACTCCTAAGCTGTCCAAAACAGTGGGGGAGATGTGTCCAACAAAAACATTTCACTTCAAAATAAGTAATATTAAAAACGTACACCCACAGTGGGATACTCCTCTCCCCCCCCCCCCCAATCCTTAAGAAACACTTGAGGATATTACAGAGTTCAACAAACCATTAAAAAACCCAAAGATGTAATGAAAACAAAGATTTATTTTGTTCTTTTCCTATAAAAGGGAATCCATACACAAAAGGTGTATAGCTAGAAAGCTGAGTAACTCTAAGATGAGCTATTCACAAGACTGTATAAATAGCTGCATATTTTTAATTTAAGATACAGAAACAGCTCTTGAAGAAGACAATAACATGTTTTTACTTACTTTTCCTCTATTTCCTTGCTGAAGGATCCAGAGGATATTGCTAAGACCAGTCAAAAAAACCCACATGCCATATTTATTCCTACAGCTCATGCACTCACCAGTTTGCTTTAAGGCAATACGTCCTAAGTAATGAAGTAATAAAAAATTTCCTGAATGCCAGAAAAAGGACAGGCAATCCAGGAATACACTTTCCTTTGTTGTGGGAGGAAATTCCCTGTATAAGATAATCCTCACAGACATATCCCAATACTCAGATTTTTAAATAGACAGTTTTATAAAACAAGAAATACTCCAGTGCTATGGAAAACTAAGAATTACTAACCAGTTTGTTTTCTGGTTGTTGAATGAATTCTTTCAATTGCTTTACAGTAGCCAGTCTTCGGTCTCTGTCGTCTTCCCGAGTAATCCTCCGAAGAAGATTTGACAGTCGAGACTCGTCAGAATAAGACAACGATCGCTCTGAAAAAGAAAAGGCAATTATTTCTTTTCTTTACAGGACTTGATCAATAGTATCTGTATTGCCTCAAATATGTATTTGTAGACTCAGTAAGTCATAATAGTAATTTGAGAAAAAAGTAAAAGGAGGACCTTATTTGTTTTAAAGCTAATATGAGGAAAATTAAAGTCTACTTTAGCTACCAAAACATTTAGTTTCTGCCAGTGGACAGCCCAGTACCTGGGTAGAACTCACTCAGGTTTAAGCAGAACTGTTTTACTTCTACACAAAAACCTGGATTTAGTTCCCTTCTATATAAATGGAACTAAAAAAGGCAGTTGTGGTAAGGTTCAATCAGACTTCTGACTGAATATATAAACAAAAATGATTCAACAAATAATATTTAAAGAAAACCTTGTGGTAAAAACAAGCTGCTGCTTGAAGCAAAGAACCAGATTTAAGCTCAAGCAAGTACCAAAACCCAAGACTTTCTCTATTATTTTGGCACAAGAACAAAGATTATGAGTACTCCTCTGACAGTTAGCAGTATTCTGCTTTGAAAAGGAAAATAGATCTACTCTTCCTCTATTGAGGAACAAAAGTACACAGCATGCAGAGTTGCAGTGGCTATTGATTTAAGTGGATCATAACAAAGGAAAATTAGCATCTTCCTAAGAAAACATTTCATTTAAGTTGACTAATAGCACTATGACATCAGTGAAGGTCACAACTCAGTTTATCTGATTTATGTTCCAATTACAATGAATTCATATTAATAATTCATTTCCCTCATTTGCAAAAAGGAAACAAAGTTTCTTTTGAAAAGTTTAACAGTAGGTGTTTCATGGTGACTAAAATTAGAGGATTCATGGAACATGATGAGGTTTTCTTAGTCACCATGACTCTTATGAGAGCACCCAAGACAACTACAGACACCTTTTTTCTCTGCTATGTTACACATCAGTCATCTGATGGGAGGAGCAATAAAGGTAACCTAGTTATAATGGCAAGGTTATAACGGAAAAAATACTGACAGAAGATGAGTACCCGTGAAGGGCAGCTGGGTAACTAAGAACCTGAGACATCCTGAGATACCCTTGATAAGCACAAAACCAAGAAACTGCAGCAAACTTATTGTCTGGAAAGGTGAAAAATAGACTGTAATGGTGGAAAACAGCTCTAGTCCAAGGCTTGCTGCCAATACACAGCCAAACTTCAGAAAGATGGACCAAACACAGTCACCCATGTAAAAAACTTGATCAGCCCTGGAGAAGAAAAGGACTACCAGGAAGAATGCAGCCTGCCCAGGGGTGTACCATGTCTACCATTTGCTTTAAAACCTGGCAGTAGTAGAAGGTCACAAGACCAGGGAAAAAAAAATTTTTTTGAAAGTTCAAATGGAATAGTTCAGAAACAAAACATACAAAAACAAGAAGGAAAGTTCTTTTAAAGCTCAGTTACAATGGAAATTAACACAGACTACAGTACACAAAATATAAAGTGCAAATGCTATTCATGAATAATTCCATGTGAAAATTCTTCTGCTAGGAAAGTACCATGTTCTACATTACCGAATGTATCTTGAAAGCTTAAGCTGAACCAAATCTACACACACACACTTACTTCCATACTAGACTGTCTATATATGAAGCCTCCCAAAAGAGCAACTTGGATCTGTCCTTGAATAATTCAATGGATTGGCCACCCCATAATACAGTCCTTTCCAAGACAAAAGATGTCCCTCATGAGAAAGAGAAAAGTCTATTCCACAATATTCCTACAGCTGCACTCTACCAACACTAACCAGGAACACACAGCACACATCACTCCTCTTCCATCACTCACAGTTTGCATCTGCCACTCAGCAAGCACATGGGAACCTACACCAGCACAGCTGGGTTAGGTCACTAGATACTGCTCTTGAAGGGCAAATCAGGATGCAGTGGTTTGGAAAACACTGAAACTTATTTTTAGTAAATAACTTTCTATAAAGATATTCTAGATCTTTGCAAGGTCCCTAAAAAGTCTCCCCTCCTGTCTCTAAAAATGTTGGTTGACTCTCCAGTGTTAGATGAAAAGTCTACAATAAGTATAAGCCTAGAATTAATTAAATCCACAACTTGCAACTTTCTAGTGTTGTCTTCTCTGCATTTATCTTTTTGTTTGTAATCATCTCATGAAAAACTGTAATTTATTTTGAAATATGGTTATGCTGTTCTACATACAAAAAAAATCCTAAAACCACAACTGTATAAATAGAACTACTACCACCACCAAGGTTACTGGGTATGAGACACACATTTAACTGCTGCTACAACAAGACACACTGTTCAAAACTCTCTACTAAAAGTAGCTTTGCTTTTTTTCAGTTAACATCTGATGAACACTGGCATTAATCCTTAACAGGGTGCTAGCTGTGTGTTGAGCCATAATCATAACCTAAAAATAAAAAAAGAATAAACTAACCAAGAGCATGACTGAAGCTATACCAATCAAAGTACTAGTTAACAAACATCTGTATAACTTCTACGTTGTGAAACATTAGCAGGGTCTCAGCCACATGCTCTCACTCACAGAAAACAACTATTTTAAAAATTGCTTAATGCACACATTAACAAACAAGAAAATATAGAAGAATCTAAGATCCTGTTGCAACATAATCCCACTGTACTTTGAAGAAGATATGAAAAAATCAAAATGACTTGCTGAAACCTACAACAATCAAAGACAGCCCAGTTAAAAAGAAGAAACTCTTGAAATCTGACATCTAGAGGACAGAATACATACAGAAGCATATAAATCATAGGCAGCAGCTTCAGTCATGTGAAATCATAGTTCCTAACATCTTAAGGATTAAAGAGGTGCTCATGTACGTAGAAGAACAGTCTGAATTTTCTGTCAGTACTAATCGCAAATTCATGCACAAGCCCACTGCAAGAAGTGTCACTTACAGAGTTTGCTATTAGACAATTCTCTATTTCCTCTACATAGGCATAACTTAAGACACTAAAAGGACTGAATAATTTTTATATCAAGACACCAGAATGGGATTATAAAGTCTGACTTTAACCCATTCCAAAGATCAGCCTTTTTGCAACAGTCATGTCACCACTTGCACCTCAGTCCTTCCACCCACAAAGCACACCAAACACTTCTTTCGCCTTTTGTCTCCTCTGAAATATAAATCCCTGAGGAAAAACACTATGTCCTCATATGTTTATAATGTGCCTGGCATAAAGCAGTCACAGTTTGTCAGTGGCTCAACTACCACTTATAATAAGTGATGCAATAAATGACAGTGCTTAGTCATAACAAAGTTTGTATTTTCACTTAAGAGTCCCTGGAATAACTTACTTTAAAAAAAAAAAACAAAAACAAAAACAACAACAAACAAACAAAAAAAACCACCAAAAAACCCCACTATGATTGAAACCCAAACAGTGGGAAAAGTGAAGCCTTCTTTCTCAAAAACATGTGCCCACCATTCTTGCACTCGCTTGCAACTTCGTATTTTGTCTTGCTGCATCTCCCAAGACATTGCCCACATTCTTATGATGCCTCCAGTTCCTCCCTGGCCTCTAATCCTCAGCTGAGCAAGAGGCAGCGTTGAATTGCAGCTAGTTCAGGAGTACACATCTACTGATTAATGAGCTGGCATGATGTGATGACTAGTTGACCTGCAGGCCAGCGAGAACAGGTAACAGTTGAGCTCACCATCGTAGGTTTTCCCACACTAGGGACTTGTTAATTAATAACTTTACTCAGGCAACAGTTTTCAACAAATCTAAGAGCAAATTCTCCTTTTTGGAGCCCTTCATCTCTCTGCCAAATCTGGCTAACCTGAAAAAGGGTTCAAAAGCTATTTAAAGGAAATTGAAAGATTGACAGCATAAGCCACGTAGTCCAGGGATCTGCCTCACCTATGAAGTCTCAATACAGGGAACAGTAAATACAAGATGACAGTTTCCATGAATATCATCTAATCACGTATCACATAAAATAAAATCCATATAGATTGCCTAATCGTAGTGAACTTCTTTTCATATTCTGAACACAAGAGAGGTTGCCAAAAGAGATCATCTCTTCCTGAAAATCTGTGGTATCCTTACCCTGTGATTTCCTCATGTCTTTTGTGGCTAAAGCACGATTCCCATGTGGAACACTGGTAAAATCAGGATTGGTCACATTGTTAACTCTCAGCTCTTGCCCCAACGACTTCCGACCATAAGTATTTTCCCCAGATCCTCCATTGACACTGTAGCCACCTGTGGAAAAACCAACGTGAGATTAAAACAGGCTATCAGACCATATAGCTAGTAGAGTAGTATTTCACGAGTCGTTCAATTCATATGCAAACTAGCAGCCCTATCCTGTACCACCTTCTTTAGCTTCCGGTTTTTATACTTCCACATGCAAAAATGTTTTGTTATGCCCTGTAAGTTTCCAGGTCACATATTCAGAATCTAAACAGTCTTATTTTGAAGCATATGAAAAAACCTCTATTGCAATGAAGTTTAACATTGATTTTGTTGCATTTGGGGTTTTCTTATTATTACTTTTGACCCTGTATTTTACAAGGCCCTTCAGATCAAACTGCTAGTACACATGCTAGATACATCCACTTACTTGCTCCTTGATTATGCACATCAAATTTCCACTCTGTTTTTGTTATATATCTACCACACAGGCTCAGTAAAACAGCCAAAAAAGAGAAAGCTTTTAAAAAGCCACAGATTATTTTTATGTACAGATCGAACAACTCTCCCTAAACATAAAATTGCCGGTATTTTCACACACTAATACTGACATTATCTTAAACTAATTAAACTCAATTCTACATTCTCCCACTTGAGATACACATGGTATATCTTTGGTAACAATATAAAATGGAAATAAAAGTGTTATTTTGAGTAATTAGATTATTTTTACTCCTAGATCCACAAGAATTTACACACTTAAATGTTGAAACCAAAGATACTTCCAGTCTGCCACACCACTCTGAGGGGCAGGTTCCTCCTCTGCAGTACTGTGGAGAAGCGAAACTGTCTCCTGAGCCTGCCCAACACTTCACTCAACGTATTATCGCTCCCTTTCAAGGTAGCTGTGCAGGTAGCTTTCTAAAGTGCCTTCCCTGCCTGAGACAGGGAAGAATCAACTAATAAAATTAAACCCAGAACAACAAAAGACATGCAAGACTTCTTTCAGAAACGGTATTTCCACAATTCTACCTGCATCAGCGTACAAAAGAAAGCCTGGGGAAAAGGAGAGGTGGCCCTCCATGAAAACAGGCAGCTTACGAAGACTACAGGATGGATAAAGAAATAAGTTCAAACATCAAGGTGAATCTGGACCTTAGCAGATGTAAAGAACGTCATCTTGAAGGCAAAGCTTTGATAAAAAAAGCTCTGAACTACTGGTAGAAGTTTGTATTTCTATACACACAGGACTATGCTATCATTACAGAAAATCCTGTGCAAAGTCTCAGCTGTAATTAAGTAATTAAAATTACAGTAAAGATAATTTGTGTATATTTGGATTTACAATATTAAACTCAATTTTCAAACATAAACTAGCCGGTATGCCACTTTAATGTTATTTCGTCATAACAAACCAACATTGTCCTATGAAGGAAATTACTTCTAACAGCAATAATTGTATTTATGGCTAAACAGAAGTAAATCTCTAAAATTCAAAGCAACAAAAAAATTAGTTTAACTGAAGATGTCAGATAATCATGCGCTCAGACCACAAACATCAACTATCAAAAATAGACATACTACCATATACTATTGGAGTTCTTGAAGTTATTTCATACCGTCCCTCTAGCACACAAAAAATCCCAGCTTTTTTGGTTGTCTGCAAAGGCATGTAGTATTTGCTACAGCATATTTGACATTATCTTAAATGAACAAACCTATATTCTCCCACTTCACATATAGATGGTACATCTTCGGTAACAATATGAAACAAATCGTCATTTAAAGTAAGTAAAAAACAGCAGGGCAACCAGGTTTTTTGGCAATATGGCTGTAAAGATATATATTATCTCTCTTCAGCTATCTCCTGGTCTGAAAAGTTTTTTAAAATTCTGATATATACAAATTCTATGTATTTCCCTTTAAATGTTAAATCTGAGACCAAATAAGAATATGAACAGCTATGTCACTGTTATTAATTTTGGCATAAATATGTAGATACCATGACATACGAATAGTAGTGCAGTATCTTTTTAAGGGTAAGAACTCTGAGCACATCACAGTTACAAATCAAAAGGGAGGAAAGTGTTGCAGGAAGGGAGAATATCTCATCTATAAGTAAAAACCCAAAAGCCTTCTATTTAGTTTTAAAAACTTCAATCTTGCAACACCCCTGTCTTGTTTTATAAAGTAAAGGAGAGAAGACAAAGTGGAGAGATCTAATTGCAGTCTTCCTCTAGCTATTGTGAAGGGTTATTAACAAAAAAAACACTATTAAAAAAAAAAGAGCCAGATTAATCTTACAGATGCAGAGCAAAAGGACAGGAGTCAACAGTTATAAATTGCAGCAAGGGAAAGTCAAACCAGATGTGAGAAAACAATTATTTACCAGGAGAGTGATAAAGCACTAAGCATGCTGCTAAGGGAGGCTGCAGAATCTCCCATACCTTGGAAGTTTTCAAACCTGAACAGCTTCCAGAAACTGTCAAGTTGGAAATAATTTTTATTAACACCAGAAACTGGGGCAGGAGGGAGAATGTCTTCTCAAAGATTCTAGGTACTTATGACATAAGTACCCAGGACAGAAGTAGATACCCAGGATAGAAGATAGAAAAGCTAGAAGTTCTTGAAATAAAAATTCCGTGCTGGCAGACTCCAACAAGTTAATTGAAAAACCTTAGTAAACAAAGAAACTATTCTGCATCTGTAAGCTTACAAACTTCTCCAAAAATAAAAATGAACTAGAGATACTTGGAATTTGGTTTTATAGTACAGAATATCCTAATCACCTCTTTTCAAGTCACACCTGAACAATCTAGCATAGTTAAAGTGCTGAGCTAGCAGAGACATGCCCTGTAAGATACAGTACTTGGGGGAGAGGTGCATTTTTCTTTTCAAATGGCACTTTCCCCGCCACTTCACAAACTACCTTACTGAATTTGTACAAAACTTACAATTTCACTATACCACCAGTATGTTCTTTAAATACTAGCACACTTCAAAGTATAAGAATAATCTACTATGCCAGTCTGCATGAAACACAGTAAAATTCTCCATGTTAGCAGACACACTGACAAATATACTCACTTTCTAAGCAGTTTCTCTGTTAAAGTTGACCAAATCTTAAGGTTCTCAAGGTATGCAGATAAACAAATACGTGTTTCATGCTCTTGCCTCCTACTAACTATAAAAAGATAAATTTGCATCAGCACACCCACCTGTAACTTTCCCTAAGATACAGTAATTCTTTACAGATAGTTACAGGGCAGAGAAGTAGAGGGAGTGTGAATGCTTTTTAGGTTCCTGAACAAAAACTCCTACTCTACTATTCCTGCAAGATTTGAGTCTGGTCTGCCTGAAGACAACTTACATAGTCTAAAAAGTGACTCTGCAAGTAAAAAATCCTCCTATTTGATACCTGTATTTGGCAATTAAAAAAAAACTTAAAAATCAGAATATAGATTCCTTTTTCATAAAGATGAAAAAGATACTATTCTGAATTTTTAGCTATTTTCTAGAGAAAGTATTTCCACTTTCAAAAAAAATAAAATTGCTTAAGCCATACATCATGCGATTTATATGAAGTCAGACTGAAGCACATAGAAGTAGAAATTCCCATTAATGACAAAAACAAAGATTTCATTCCCAAACAAAGATTCCAGTTTGCTGCAGTAAAGTTGCAATAGGTAACACATTAGATTAGTAGTCCATTTAATCAGGCAGTCCATTTTCAATATCAGAAGCACTAGACAGTATTCAGGAAGAAATTACAACTTTCAGACCAGACACATCCAGAATACTATTCTTTAGAAAAAAAGTGCTTATTCTGTTAATGCATTAAGTCATCTCTTACATTCTTCTCCTAATGTAACTGCATATTTTTCTCAGTATTTGTCTCAACCACAACATTTCTTTGATCCCTGATAAACCTCTCAACACAGTGATACTGTGGCAATGAGTTGTATCAGTGCACTGTCGGTTTTTGGGAAAAAAAAAAAATCCTCCACCATTTCAAGTTCACTGCCTTTCTCTGAATGTTCCCTCACAATTTACACATGAAACAGCAATCCGTATACCTTTTTCTTCATTCTGTATGTCAGTGTGGACTCTGATATCATCGTGTCTTTGTCGAGACACCACAGCTGAATTTGAGGGTTGTAATCCATAGGAGGCAGAACTGCCCCGATCTCTGGATGAAGAGTATTTTAAATTGTCCTGGTCAGCTGATGCACTGTCAGTTCTATAAAGAGAAAAATATTTTTTTTTTATGTAGGGGTATAACAGGAGTGGGATTCACATTCACTTATAAATGCAACATATTTAAATGACAATCCCAAATGTATTTTCCTGTGTCAAAAAAAGTTTATGTCTAACCTGAATCTTAAGAAGCAACCTTAAATTCACATTGGGATTAGAATTGACTAATTATTAGAGCAACACCCAAAGGAAATGCATTCTAGTGCGCCAGTGCCTTTTCTCAGGACGTTCTCAAGTCTCTTTTCAGTTGGATGCCTATATAAGGAAAAATTACTTTCCAGAAATGAAAAAATAAAATACAACTAGGCATAGGCATATACCACAGCTAGGAAATAGCATCTACCATTTTTGAAAGTTGTTACTAATCCACGCACGAACATATACACAATATGCTGTGGGCCTTATTGAGCAAAGTAAAACCACTTACTAGAGGGAGCATTATTACCAGCATGTAACTGATAATCAATACAGGAATCACATATTAAGTTTTTGCAAAATAAAAACTGCAAAACAAGAAAACAGGCTTTACTGTGGAAAAACCTGGAATGTAAATTAAGAGCTGTTATCCTTTAGAGTAAATGTCTGCAGATAAAAAGTGAGTTAAAAAAAATCTATGTTAAGTTTAATCACTCTCGTATCAAAAAAAGGATTTATAGCCCACAATAAACTTTTAAGGAAAAAAGTGAAAATTATAAAACCAACTCTTCTCACTGGACATACTAAGTGATTTCATTTTTAAAAATACAGTAACTTTAATATACTAAAATCGTGCGCATGAGACTTCAGAACCTAAATTCAGCCAATCACTTTAAATGCATTCTTACAAGCAATACTGGAGGTCTTAGTGGAGGTAAAACACTACCCATTCAAAACAAAACTCAGAAGAATTTTGTCCAACTCAAGTATATTTGGAATCACGCTATTCAAATTATTTACAGAGGGCTTTTCCTAAGCAAACTCTAATGATCTACTATCTTTATTTTAAGCTTCGGGTAGTTCATTTGATTATTTAACAAAAAGCAGGACAGATCATTCCTTTTCATTCCTGTAAATTAACTACCATTTCTGTAAGGACAAACACCACATGTTCTTGAGAAAAAGTCCTTCATTTTCACTTTTCAAGAGAATATTGTGGTTAGAATCAGTAGACAAATTCAGGGAAAAAAGAGTTGTATACATCTGAAGGCCAAAAGGGAAATACAGAGCTAAAATTCTGAAAAGCAGTTGCTAACTTAAGCTGTCCTGTAGGCTTGCTATTTTCAAATATAGCTCTTCCTCAGTACAACTGGAAGAGTAACATCATGAGGGTTGATATTTGCAAAAACAACTGGAATTAAAGAACCTCACACACATATTTCATTCTCTTGAGAATGTTAAAAGACAATATACTATCAATTTGGAACAGGGTTTGAAAGAAGATAACTGTGCTTTTGCCCTGTTCTCACAATAAAAGGTTGACACTACATTTGCTTGGTAGGTATTATTCCCTTTTGCTCTATAAGCAAATTCATCTTTAGATATACACAATAACACTCTTTTCCTTATTCCGTATTCACTGTGGCATCACATCTACTGTTTTCTCAAGCATTTGCTTCGACCATTTTATGAAATGGGCTATGTTACTCAACAGGCAAAACCTCAGTAGAAGTCTTTGCTCATGACAGTCAACTAGGATTGTAGAAATACTTACACAGTTGGACCTTCATCATTCACCTATGTTATGTTCAACAGCAACAAAGTTCTGCACTGTACCTTCAAATGGTATGAACTTTAAATGTGCCTACATTGTGTGCAAATTTTCCAGTCAGCTACAGAGCCCTCAGATTTTCTCCCTGCCCTAAAACCTCAGGAGACTTCCAGCTCACTTTGAGGAACAGCAGAGTTCATATGAAAGATTCCAATTATTTTAGCCTTCCAATGAAACAGACTGACAAATTTTCAATTGGTAAATTTAAGTATTGATGGGTTCTTAACAGTGTACTTTCCCAAAGAGCATTGCTTTTTTTAAGGCAATGTGCTGTAAACTGTACCATCTCCAATTGTCAAGGATTAAGTCTGAAATTCTTCAGTCTGAAGGCAAGATGATTAAATGTACAATTTTTAAGACTGTTCTGCATATCGCAATCAACTGAAGGACTACACATGTTCTCAGCTAACCTCACTTCCCGCAGCACAGTCTTTGAACATTTTGTAAAATTTTCCATTGTGGTAAAATACATAAGCCTATTCTTTCCCTGGGAAAAACCACATACTCACTTCATTCTGTCTTTGGGAACACCTTCCTGCAAGCTAACTTGTTCACACTTTATCACCCAACTAAAAGGTGAGCACAATTTTATTAAAAATATATAATTTTTCTCCTATGTATCAATTAAGAGACAATAGTTCCCACCTAAAACATTGTTCCCGCTACAATAAATGCGTAGCTTAGATACGCAGCAGTTTCTGCCCTTTCTTTGAGGCAGAGAAAAAAAAACGCTTCATAGAAAGATATCATTTCCAGAGAACTAGGTTCTGTGACCCAGCTGGCTGCTGTAGTCCGTATTGCCTTGACGGAAGATTTTGAACTGAAAGAACTTCGCAATAATATTCACAACAGAAGCAGAGCCCACCATGTCATGGGCCTGTGCATTTCTAGCTGTCCAGCGATGCACACCATTTCTCAGGTGGGAAGCAAATTTAAGAATTCTACTGTAGGCTCCTGCAGCAGCACTCTGGGAGTTTGTGGTGTGGGCTCACCGAGACCTGGGGACCGAGCCCCAGGACCTGTCACCTGCACCTCTGCTCCTTTGCTGAGGAACCCAGATGTCTAGGTGACACAGGACACTGCCGTGCAAACTCACAGCAAAGCACGGTCTGCGTGCACAGGAAGAGACATTTCATTTTCAAATCTGTTTCTGAAAAATACCATTTTTCATGTCAGTAACACACTCATGATTTTGAAAGATAACCACTTAGAACTCAAAACACAGCTACTCTACAGACAGGTACCTGCCAAAGTTACAAATAATTACTTTTTCCACCTCCCTCCAGCCTTTCAGGTACACTGCAGTCATTTCACCGGGTGATGGGAAGCACTGTACTCCTGGCTACCTCAACTCATGCCCACATTTCAGGAGGGCATTTCTCCTGTTCATGTGGTGGTATTTCCACTTTAGTTACATTGTGCCAAGTAGATGGTAGGTTACCTGACAGGTGTACTACTAAGCATCATCTTTCAAAAGAAGTCTACGTAACACAGATTTATCAGTTACATACATTGACATTGTCACAGACCTGAACAAACATTGTATACTAATAAAATCACAACGTACCATGTTAGCGATGGATAAGCAGAAGTACAAATATAAATGTCATATTAGACAAAGCTGGAACGGGAAATTGCAAGGATGAACATGACTATGATTACCTTACACTGTAGCTTCAAAAGCTTATTTGCCACTGCAGGGACACTACTCTGTTTTACTTCCACCTGAAAAGCTCATTGATGGAGACTAAGCAAAGTACTTCAAGAGCTCACACGACAGCTTTCATCTGTGCCTGGTTCTGGGTGGAAGACTACCTGATTACCACCAACACCGGCACCAATTTCCTGCATACACTGTTTTAGCAATATTATTCATACAGAAGAGACTGCATTCAGTTTTCTGCAGCATGATTTTTAGCCTGCCTTTATCCATCAGAAGAAGAAAACAGTTCACCCACCTAAATAAGCAGAAATGGCCACTAGTTCTCCCTAAAAAGAAAGTCACTTCATTTTTTTCTCCAGGAACATATGAAAGGAAAGTTAGACTTTTCCAAAAATAAGTGTATATCTCATTCCATCAAAGGTATCAGCATGATTCAACTAGCCAGTTTGTATGACTGAAGAAAGCATGGCTGAGAACAACCGGTTTCTTAAAAAACAAGAATCGTTTTAACTAGAAAAAAGAAAAATAGGTCAATCAAAAATATATCATGTTTCTTTATATATATGGAATCCTTAAGAATTTTTGTCCAAGAAACTTGTTACAAACAATCTGGTGTATACTATTCATTATCTGTAGCTCTTTCAGAACAACCCTGCCATATGGATATTATTTTGAGACAAAAATAACTTAATTATTCTACTTGATTTTATTTCCACATACAAGATCTACATGTAGGATTTATTCTGAGACAACTCTACAGTATGAGTTGTATTATTGTTCAAGACAGACAATTTTACTTGCTTATTTGCTCTATTTGCCAAGTTTATTTGCTATAATGCAGATAAATTCTTCATTACTTAAAATCTTTATCAATAAAACATTTAAAACTTAAGAGTCACTGTATCCACTCCAGTTAACAGCTTCCCACCAAGTTTCCGACCTTTCTTCCACTGGCACAGAGAGCAATGACAGCCTTTTTTTGCCACGCTCTTTTATCACCACTTGGTCCATCTTGCCAAGCCCAAGCCTGGCTGAGTCGACCCCAAACCCTACTTTTGTTTCTACTTCGGCGTTGAGAGAACAACAAGCGTATAAGTGGCCATGTTTTCTACTAGCAAAATAACTAATTAACTATTTTCCTAGTGCAATTCTGCCATCTCCACTGCTGGACAACTACCCGCAGTCACAGTAGCTTTTCAAATCACCTCTTGATTCTGCAGCACTCCCTTCTTACACAGTAGCTCACCAATTTCCTTCTGTCCTGTGACAGACATCAGGAGGGAATGTCAGGGAAACGTATCACATATACGCATCCTGTTCTTATTTTTCCATAGGCATCTTCTGATAGTCATTTTTGGATATAGGATATTATGCTAGCTAAATCACTGGTCTGATCTAGTATGGTTATTCTTGTATGGAAGACTATCTGCTCTCCAAGTTCTTTTTGCTTCCCACTGATACACTTTCATCTTCTTTCATCTTTTTCACATCTCATTCTCCTCTGTCTTCACATTAAAAACAAAGGCTTTCACATTACAAACATAGGCTCCCCCATTTTACCAAAAAACAAAAAAGTTCTTTGATCTCATACCTTCCCAACCTTACGAGCACATTCAACACACTCAGATGTGAAAGGAGATCAAGAATTACTTGTTGTCAGTTCAGAACTGAACCCATTTCTGTTCAGAATCTCCCACACACAGTCCACTGAATCTCTTCCCAAGGTTTCTACTGACCTGTTAACAATGGCACCTTCACCTTGTTCTCTAAGCTGCCTTCAACATCGCAGTCTATTTTTCTCCCTCTCTATGTACATATCGATCTCACTCTTTGCACTCTCCTGTCTCTCAACTATCCCTGAAGAGATGGAGAAGCCTTACCAATT
Source organism: Cariama cristata (assembly GCF_000690535.1). Taxonomy (NCBI): domain Eukaryota; kingdom Metazoa; phylum Chordata; class Aves; order Cariamiformes; family Cariamidae; genus Cariama; species Cariama cristata. Next base: position 68,998 of record NW_009626899.1, read on the forward strand.
TTCATCCTACACAACGCTATACCCGTTCTCAGGTAATTTCAGCAACATCCTGAAACATCTCTATGTTGCCAACTTTCAGGTCTCAGTTACAGACTTGTCCAAACTAAGATTTCAGTATATTTCTAACAAACATTCTCTGTCTACCTTGTTGTGCACGCAAAATGCAGAAGAGATAGTAAAGTCTCAACTTTCCTTATACACAGCACCCACTACTATCGCCCTGCTTGTCATTCAATATGTTAATCCAGCATTATGAACAGACAATATCCACAACAACTAGTGCTCGCTTTCTGTAAAAGACATGCCTCTGCCCTTCAGAGCCAGGCAAAAAGCACTGCTCTAATCATCACTTCCTTAGCCCATTTACTCTAATGAGTTTCTTTGCTCCCTGCCAATACCTCCCATTCTATCTTTAATTAAAGACAGGGTACTCGTCCTCAGTTATAAAGTGCTAGCCAATACTGCTCTACTGCTTAGGTTATAAGCTACCTGGAAGGAGAGCTGTATTTCACTGTCTTGTCTCATTGTGTCTAGACCCACGGGGACCTAGGCGGTAATTTGGTTTGGCAGGCACCGTGCTAACAGAAATTAGTAATTTGTAACACTAACTTACATTGCATGAGAAGGATACACTTCATTTTCAAGAATGAATTTCAGTACTGAACCTAATAAGACACACTGGAATTTTTCTCAGATGTGAACGATTTTCTTTTTCACTCTTCCATATACTCTCTTGACAACCTACATTTATGATAGGAGAGACAGAGAGGTCCTGTTAATTAAAATATTATCTTCCTTTTCTCACTTTCACCTAAGAATAAGAAAGTCTTGGTGCACCCTGCACTTGCTAACCTGCTACCCTGCACTCACACTCCTGCTTAGTACCACAATAAACACATGAAACTTGCTTCGCCACCCAGAGCATTTCCTATCAAAGGGAAGTATTGCTTGTTTCGGTATATAATTAGCCTTTAGTACTGTAGCAAATTAACTCTGCTCACCCACAAAACCTGCACACTGACATGATTTAATTTTTCCCCCAGAAGTCGTATCAGTGAAAATGCAGTGACATCTGTCAAACAAAAAGAAAAAAAAAAAAGTAGTAAAGATCTAGAAAGTTAAAGACTAGAAGAAGGGGGAACAAGATCTTATCAAGCCTTCTCAAAAACCCTCACTGTTCTGTCACATACATCCAACATTTATCTAAAAAGTTTTTGTGCTGCTATTAAATTAGAGTCTGGTACACCTCAGTGCACAAACTAATATGCACATATATATTAGGACAACTTCTTCCTCTGTGGTACACAGCTCTATCAATACACACACGGTAGGAAAACCAATCCACATGCATCTGACAGATATGACTGCATTCATGCAGGCACACACACAAAAAAATCAAGTTCTAATTAAAAACTACTCTCCCTTAAAGAAGGATGTGGGCTCCAACTTTCAGTTTCACACTGTTTTCACCCCAAGTCCCAGTGCTGATTAGCATTACTAAAATTTGGGAGGAATCTGGACCTAGTAATAAGAATTGATCTAATCATTTTTATATGCACAAAAACATGCATTTGAAAACACAATCCATCTGATAATACGCCTGTGCATTAGCAGTTCCCTTTTTCCCCTTTAGGAACTTGACACAACTACAATTACTGCAGTTTTCATTACTTTGGCTGTGTGCATTCCCTCCTCCACACCCCGCAAGAAAGCATTTACCAGCAACATCACCTAAGCTAAACGAAACTAACAGTCAACAGAAAAGAAAGGGGAAGGAAAGAATATGTGGGTATATTTTGTGTTGCAGGGTTTGTCCAAGAGCATATTCGAAACAATCAATGAAAAAGAAACACTCATTGCCAGTTTTATATAACAGAACACCTTTCAACCGTGCACGTGAATGACTTTTAAAAATTAGTTCACGCCAAAACAACAAAGACTGATATAATCTCTGCGTTGTTCTTTAAGTGCTTAGTGTAGACTCACAGGTTCCATATCGCCAAAGCTATCTTTTTGAGACTTAAAAAACTTGAGCGTAACATACAGAGAAAAATGTTGAGCAGAGCATACAGAGAAATGCCCTGTGTTTGGGACTGTGTGAACATTTCTGATTCCTGGGCTCTCTCACCAGATTAAAAAAAAATATACAAAGGAAAGAATAAAGTTAAATTCTTACAAGTAACAGGTTCAGCGGTGTTACCCATTTCTTTGCAGGAGCTCTAATCACACAGTGTGATGGAAACAGAACTAGGCCCTATCCATGCTATGAAGCTCCTCCAGACTGCCACACTTTCTCTAGTGCTTCCTGATTTTTTTTTCGGCTGTGGCTTTTGGGATAGTTATTTTAGCAGCCCAGTTTACAGGAGCTGTACTTCGAGAGCTAAGGAGGCACCAAACTACAGCATGGTGAACAGACCAGAGTCAGACACTGAGGTAACAGCCTACCTTCTTAAACTAGCCTTATCACCAGGCAAAGCATTTCTGCAGCTACACTCTTTCACCCCTAACACAACTGAACCTATCGCAGACAATGCTATATTGGAAAAAGTCAGCTTCCTAGTCCCTGTGAGATGTATTTTTCAGACTAAAAGATAGAACTTGTGACAAATTAATATATCCAACCAGAAAGCATTTATAGAAGCCATCCACTGCCAAGACACAAGATATACACCCAATGTCTTCCAGGTGGGAAGGTCAAGAGTTAGGTCCAGAATTCCAGGCTGCAGTCCAGAAATCTGAAGCAAGGTAGTAGTGTAGTAGTTAAGAAGCAAGAGAGAGACCAGACTTCTTAAGTTCCCCCCAAAAATCTAGCTGCTGTAAGAAAATGTCACCAACAAGGTTTGCAAATTTTTAAGTGAGGAAAAACCAGTAAGTTTTTTGACCAAGTAGTTCAATAAGAGAATAAATTAGAAGTAAAATAACCATGCCCCACACACCATTAAGAATTGAAGAGCCTCTAGCGTTAGCCCCAGAGGCTGCACTGCTAGCTGTTCAAGCAAAAGGAAAGCTTCCTTCACAGTAAATACTGAAGTTACATCTGTGTTTCGTAAGACCTACCTTCACACCCACCCAATTTTCCTAGTCCAAATCACATGCGACTGGAACTGTCATCTGTAAATACATTCCCAAGCACATGCCACTCTGTTCTTTGCTGGGAAGTCTAAAAGTAGGATCCCATATTGTGTTAAACTTTCAAAACCACTAAAAAAGCCCCGAATCTTCCACATTAAAAAAATAATTTAAGAAATGCCAAATTTATTTACAATTTCCACACAATAATTTTGACTCTTAAAATAGCAAAGCTGAGCAGTACAGCAAATACATTGGTATCAGATATATCAGAAGTAATCAAGACCTGAAACGCACTCTCTATAATTAACTAGAGAAGTCAACAGACTCTGAATTTCACTTACTAACAAGTACCAGGTATAAACACACCTTAAAACCTAAGACATTGTACAAGCTCTCACCCCAGCCTACTTACAGCTCAACTACTTTCCCCAGATAAAATAAATAAATAAATAAATCATGTACTATTTTATTAACCCTCAGAAGACCATGAGTATTTCTGCAGCCTCTGTTCTTCTCTG
>NW_009626900.1:0-15393 GCF_000690535.1 Cariama cristata
GGCTGGGCGGCCGGGCCGGGCCTCGGGGACTCCGCCGGGCCGGTATGCACGAAGCTGCGCCGCCCCTTGTTGCGCTCACCGGAGGGCCTGCTGGCCTGCCCGTCCCGGAGGCGGTGGAGGCGGGGAGGAGATACTGGTTTCGTTCCCCGCGCTGACCCGGGGGGTGTTGGCCGGTGGCAGCGGGTGCTGCGGGGGGAGGAGGTCAGCGGGGATTCTGCTGATATCTGGGTAGCCTGGAGCACTGGCATCCATAACCCGCCTCTCCCCGCGAGTGTGCCTGTGTATGTACGTGTGTGTATATATGCATATACACATGTACGCGTGTGTATTTTGTGGTATGTTGCATGTAGCTCAAGCATTCAGCGAGTTTTGAGAGGGCCAAGAACAAAGCACAGGGTAGGGGTGACAATATGCCGTCGGGCTCTTAGCGCCGTACCCCAGTGTCTTGGCGGTTCTAGAAAACCCATGTCGCTGTGAACCTGCTGGACGAGAGCAGAACTGAGGTCGCTGCTCGCTGGTACGTTAGGGACAGCGTTTTCCTCAGAGCATGGCATGAATACCAGCAGTCCCTGTTCCTAGTAATTTGTATGTTGTCACATGCAGATTTACGTCGGGTAGTGTGTTTGTAATAACTTAAAGCAGAACAGCTTTTGGGTAGCAGTCATATAATAGCTTTAGTGTGTCTTTGGTTTAGCTTATTATATTTTCAGGATTGAGTCAAACCAAAGCAAGAGGAATTTGTACTGATGTGACCAAATCTGTGGTTTTTTGGTACTTCTTTGGTTGGTTTAGCTGATTGTATGCAATTATTCATACACATCTGAGGGGGAAGTAATGTCTTGGGAAGAATCAGTGATAGCAGCTCCTCGCTTGGCTCAGCTCCATCCAGAACAGCAATACCTGATTTTTACTGCAATTCTTAAATGCCCCAAATCTTGCAAATATAGTTTAGGTTCCTGAATTAGAGAGGTTTGAAACAAAGGCTACTCACGTTGCCAGGAGATTTTTAATTGCCTGCTTACCTTGTGTGTTTGTGGGCCTCAAGGAAAAGTGAATCTTCTGTGAAAGTTTTGCTGGGTGCAGACAGCTGGAGGAAGAGCATGCAAGAGGATGCCAGGGGGAGGGGAAGAAATATGCAAAAGGCATGGAAGGATCTGTGGTGACGGAAGCCACGTTGTGGCAGCCTGTGAGACACAGGGCTGGGCAGAGAGGGGCAGAGAACATGGATGACTAAGTCTTTCCCCTTGTTTTCATATTTCCACTATGAAGGACTAATCAGAAGCTATGAGGATTTTTCTGTTTTTTTTTTTTTTAATATTGGTGTTGATGAGGTGAGGTGAAATTAATTAACTTCATTTAGAGACACACCCTGTTATTCTGATAAACAGCTCTCTGTCTTAATGAGCGTCCATGCACTCCTCCACATCTGCCTTCAGCAAAATAACTGGTATTTCTGCCACAGCTTTTTGTAAGAGCGATCGAACCAACTCTCCATCTGCCTGTGCTGTGATGAGACGGGCTTGATTTTGCTGCAGTCTTGCCTTGTGGGTGTTCACCTGTCAGGAGGTAACATAGGCTGGCTTGGTGTTGCACACAGGTTTGCTTTTCTTCTCAGGTGGCAGCAGGCGCTCAATGTCTGCGGGGAAGGGAGGAAATGTGCTGGGAGTCCTCTAGCAAGGGCTTCTTTCTCCAGCATGGCTGAGGAAGTCAGCCTGGACTTCCCAGCCTCCTGGGAGCGCTGCTGTGTGACATTGCTGATTCTAAATAAATAACGGGTTTCTTTGGGTTTTCTGGTGGTTTTGTGACTTGAGGTGAAAAAGCAAAGGTCTCCATCATGGTTTGTACGTGTTGGAGAGCTTTCAGTAGGCAGGAATTTGTTGTGGTTGTCTCTGGGACTGACAGGAGTGGATTTAACACACTTTTGGTGCCCCCTTAAAAACTGGTAGGCAGAAGTGGCTGAGGATGGTGCTGTGACATTTAAGGCTCTGTAAAAGATGGGCATTAAAGGCCTCTAATTCAATGCATTGTGGAAATGGCTCACCAATATGTTTATCGGTTGTGCTTTCTTTGTGTGTGGCGGGGGGGGGGGGGGGTTTTTTGAGGGGGGGGGGGGGAATTTATTTGAGTGTGAAATGCCTAATTTATTATGTGATAGAGACGTATCCTGTTCAGTCTTTCCAAATTGGCATTGTAATCTGTTTTGCTGCAAAGGTGAGGCATTGCGTGCTAATTAGTGTTGTTAAATGGGTTGGTTTTAAATGAGAGCACAATGAGCTGAAGTTACATGCTCAGTTGATCTACTAAGTTTTTTTTATTCTTTTGCTGAAATATGCAGGGACAGGGGAATGCTTTCTATGTATCTGAAGGAATTACTTAAAATTTGTTTAGCGATCCATTAAGAACTACTGTATGCTTTAGCTAGGCCTGTACTTTCTGTAGCAGGTCTTCATCCTACAGTTAGTATAAGAGGGAACAATCTCTTTTATATCTATTCTGTACAGCAAGCAGAGGAGAGCGATGCCCACATACTGCCCCTCCATGGGACAGTTACCTTGCTAGCATGAGACCTGGATGTCTGTTAATGATCCTTGGTATTGGGATACAACCTGTGTAAAGTTTGCCTTCCCCAGCTTGTGCCAAAGAAAAAGGATAAAGCTGAGGAGGACAAAATGTTCTCTAAAGCTGCAGTGGCTGTGGTTTTGGGAGACTGGAAGGGTGCTTCTGGTGTTGGGGAGGCCCAGTCTCTCAGCAAACAAACTGGAGCTTGCCGTGCTCCTTGGCTCGTGGAGTGTGGGCTCATGGTGCTGACTCCTGCCATCACTGCCCACTGTTTCCAGCCACTCTGCCACAGCTGCCTGGCAAAATGCTGTGGACTAGATCAGGAAATTTGGTAAATGTCGCATGGCAAGAAAAAAATGGATTTAGGCTGTGAGGCTGCAGTGGCCTGGAGGTGGTACCGCCAGACTTGCTATGAAATATTTTGGAGATTCAAAGCATAACCTTGGAGATGTGGAAGGTGCTCTGAGAGTAACAAAAGCCCAGGAGAAGGGATCTGTAATCAAAAAGAGACTATCAGAGAGCTGTGAGGAAACTGAGGATGGAAATTTGGATCTTGGTCATTTGTATTGATCTGTTATCTACTGTGTTGTCTAGAAGAAGGAACGGTTTAGAAATCCCTCAGCTAAGTTTCATTTGTCTCAGCTGGGGTGTGTGGCCTTGACTTAAACAGCTGTTCTAGCCCATGGTTTTCAAACCTGTCACATATGTCCTGCCCTCAGGTGATGTGCCTTGAGTTGGGAGTCACCTCTGTGGGCTGGCAGAGGTGTAACTCAGCTCCAGGCACCTCTCTGGTGCTGGAGTAGTGATGCTGGAGCATGGGGCAGGGTTGTGCTGCATGCTTGATGACATCCTTCTTCCAGCCCCTGCAGGATTGGGGGTAGTGGATGAAGGTGCCAGTTGGGAGCTGCAGTTTTGAGGTTGAAGGTGTGTAGTAGAAAAATCAGGGAGAAATGAGTGTATGCACAGCCTAGTGCAGCTCTGGGAGCCTATGTCTGTGGTGGTGGTACCCAAACCAGTCTGGGAAGCATTGGCTAAAAGAAATGTGAAGTCCTGTTGCAGGTCAGTTTGTTGGGAGATGTTTCTCTATTCTCATGCTTTTTCCTGGGCGTTTGCTGTTGGAGGTGATAAGATTTGCCTGAAAGCTGCATGGGCAAGAACATGCCAGGCTTGTGTCCTGCTTGAACAGTGTCTGAGGTGGGAGCCGCATGGGACAACCTTTGAATCAGCTTTTATAAGTTACCTACTAGAAAAGTTGTTAGTTCTATACTTTTCATTTAAGGATAGGGTAAATTACTTTCTGTATTGCAGACTTCAAGATCTTTCCTGTTTTTAAGTCTGGATTGCAGCTAAGCTTTTAATTTGATTGTATTTCTGTCAAATACTTGACTCTCTTGGTGCTGAGACTCTCAATTCCTGGATTCTTTTTCTTGACAGACACTGCAGCAATACATGCTTTGGTGTGTCCCTTGCCTAGGAGACAGTCAATTAAAAGCTTGCAGCTCTTCCTTATCTTTTTGGGCAGAGTGAGAGAATAGTGAGCTGGGTAGTTTTTGGAACAAGGGTCAGTGTCTGCCTTCCTGTCTGCTGTGTGACTCAGCGTATGAAAGACTTGCTTATCCCTTCCTCCTCTAAATCATTTGGGAGGCAGTGGCAATGGCAGTCGCACAATCCCTTACAAAGGGATGAGATGTCATCACCTTTCCCTGCAGGTGAACTGACAATTGAAGAACAGGTCCTTGATGGTGAGCATTACTACTATTGACCTGTCCTTTGCATGCCCTGCATAGGGTTTCTTCCATGATCTGTTGTAGATGATGGAAGGCACCCAAAAGGCGTGTAAAGTAGTCATGTATTTATGGCCTGTTTACAGGAGAGTTAACTACTTCTACTCAGTCTGTGCTCTCTCTGCAAAGTTTTAGCTGTTTGAGGCTTGTTGATGTGGGGCTCTTTGCATTAGGAAGAGCTCCAGTTCCCCTCTGTTCAGCTAGGTGACTGCAGTCATTTCTGATTTCTTGTATTTCATGTTAGGAGAAAATCAAGGAGATTGACGATTGCTCTGTTCAGAAGAGCAAGTTGTTAAAAATTTATAGCCTTTCTGAAAGAACATGTGTTCAGGTTGGCACATCCTGTACAATTTCTGGTCATTTTCAGTTTACTTCTCTCAAGATACTAGTTTCAGGTTTGTAGTAGGTAGGTATGACAAGACTTTCATAGCAGGTCCTGGCATCTCTACTCCAACATGACCTGGCCTTTCAGAAGCACCTTGATGGCTGACTTGGGAACTGTAGGACCTTCACTTGAGTCAAGTAATTCTACTATAGACGGGCTTGCCACCTAGTACTGTTATACAAAAAGCTTACTTTTGATACTGAACTGTATTGCTGGTCTAGGTGAGATGGTTTAAACCTGAATTTAGCAATGTGCTTACAAATTCTGTGCAGTTTAATTCGAACTTTGGTGTTACACTGGGAGTCTTCATTGGGGTCGAGTGTCTGCTGCCTTCCTATGCTGCATATTGGATTTTGAATCTCGCTATAACTCCACTAAACAAAAGGAGTGTCTTCATTGGAAATTACAGTAGTCCTCTTTATCCTAAGGCAAGATCTAGGACACGCTGTCACAGTCCTCCTCATGCTTTTAGTATGATTGTTTAGCCAGTCTCGAAAGAATAAGGAATCTGTCGTTACATATGTTCAGTTTCTAGCTTGATCGGTCTGCGATGAGAGATCCTGGCAAATCAGGTTCTGTGTCATGGTTTGGTGGGGTTTAATGGTACTTTTGCCTTTTTGCTGTTTACATACTCACTTGGAAAATGAAAGATAAAGTTCAGAACTGAAGGGTAGAAAGAAAGAATTTGAATGGCAAATGAAACACTGTCACTTTTTAAAATTTACAAGAATAGAGTGTAATAGTGAATCTTTGAAGCTTGCAGGATATTCACCTCTTTTTGAAATGTTAGCCAGAGGGTGTATTTTTGTTTCTGAAATACTGTTCAGTTTGGTAAGGTGTGTTTTTATGGGTGAGAAATAGGAAAGTATTTTGGTCACAATGTTACTTTTCTTTGAAAAATAATATGTAATGAGTACTGGCATTGGAGCATCATATTTAACTTTGGCTAGTATGATCTTTGAGTAAACAAAGGACCTGAAGTTAATTCATGTTATGCAATTCTCAGATATATGCCTTTAGGATCTAAGAGGCAATGCTAACTTCATATTTGAAAGTTCAGGGAACAAATATTATACGTTGTATTTGGTGTACTTTGGGGTTGGGTTTTTTGCTTCACTATCCCTTGCAACAGTTCTTGCAACTTCATGCCTTGTGACATGGAAAGATTCATTGCAGAGCAAATACCCTCATGGTAAACAGGAGACTTTTGAGATTTAAAAGAAAATAAATTCAAGAGTTTTCTCCAGAACTAAGCTATTGCTATGTCTTGCAAATAATTTTCCAGTTAGCTTATGGTGTAACTTAATGAGCAGGAAATGAACATTTCCAGAATCACTCTGAAAGGTAGTAGGTGGCTTGTCTAACATCCACCTGTGGTAGTAGGCATCAGAAGTATGCTGTACATTCTCCTCAAAGATACTGCTATTTTAGCCATGAGCTAATAACAAAAAGATCAGATATCGCAAGGAGTTATATTTTATTTGACCAATTATTGTGATGGGGGGGAGGGGTGAGGCACTGGGTCAGGCATGTGGATGCACACTACTCTTACAGGGTTTTTACGTGCCTTAAAGCTTGCTGGTTTTTCTCCCTTTTCAATTTTAGTTGGTCAGGCAAAAGATTTAGTTAAGACATGATTTGAGCGCTGGGAGTGTCAAAAAGGCCATACTTGGCCAGTCCACACTAGTTTTTTGTCTCCATGAGTGTCTGTGAGCAAATACTTACAGAAAATACCAGAGCATGTATAGAGTGACATTGACTTGGGCATATTCTTCCAGTTTCAAGTGGCTGGTTGTTCATTAATTTCAGAGCTGTTGATGGGTTTGGTTTTGTATCTATTTATATTTCTGGCCTTTACGGCATCTTGTGGTAATTAGGAGCTGTAGGCATGTGTGTGTGGTCCAAATTCCAACTTTTAACCAATGCCTGATAATTTCACTCTGCCTAAATCCTTGTGTTTGCTAAATAATCATTCCGTTCCTATTCACCAGTCATGTTACTGGTGAGTTTGTATATCCTTTCATCATTTGTTTTCCAAATTTCTAGTATCTTTTTGCAAAGAGGATCAAGAAGGGTAGATTCCACTGATATTTTTCTTGTTCTTCCATAGCTTTTTTGAGAAGGGATGTGTCGGAGTGAGAATCGGGCTCCGAGTAATGACGTAGCCTCAATATGAGTATGGTCGTTCTCCCTTTATTCAAGTTTTTACAGCATATTTATAGACAAGCAGAAAGCCATGCACTAAGCCACACGTCTATGATTGGTTTACAACTTACGTCCACGCGTATCGAGTTATTTTTAATTGGTACACATCTCATGTCCACGCGCCATGAAGTAACACTGTTCACTCCCCTGCTCAGGGAGATAGCTCCTCTTGTCTTTTCTTTTGTTCTGCTGCTTCTGATTCTTAGGGGATTCAAGGAGAGTTCACAGTTACTTTCGGGCCTGCAGCTAAAGCTTTTATTCGCAGCCCATTGCAAGGGCTGGATTGTTCATCGCAATTAGGTTATGTCCCTTCTCATTCAGCCACTCTTCCACAGGGATGCCCAGGCTACTTCCAGGATTCAGGAGCAGTGCTTTCAGTCATAGTGCATCCATTGTATATTTAAATGTGTGTCTAGGTAGTAGGTTATTAACAAGTATATAAATGAAGTGTGATCTTTTGTGCATGGATGAAGTGTGTGATGATACAGCAGTTAAGACTTGATGGAGCAGTTAAAGCTTTCAGGAGGTCTGTAACCATGTAAAAACATCAGTGTATATTACAAATTTGAAGTTCAGAATATAATTCAATGCAAAAATCATTTTTCTTCATAAACTTGATTTTAAAACTGGCTGTCTCTCCCTTCTCTATCATCTATAGGATTCAATACGTACTAACAATTATAGCATTTTTTCAGTTGCTGCAGCTCACTTGTGAGATTATTGACATTTAAAAACGAGTGAATAGTATTGCAAAATGGAGAGAAACAAGGAGCAATGGTCAAATATTTAAATCTTTATAAAGAAAATAAGCTGTATTCACAGAGCAGCAATCAGGAAAAAAGTTACTTGCCTTACAATGGGAATTAGAGGTAAAGTAAAACATCCTAAAAATATGCCTCACCCAAACTTTGAAGCATCTCATACTACACGTGTTAAAAACAGCTGTCCCTGTTGCAATTTGTAGTGCAATTCTGTTATCTGACTAGTAAATTGTATTGTTTTTACAGCTTCAAGAAAGTCATATAAACACGTGAGAAGATGACAAGATCTAGATCAAGATCACCACGATGGAAACCGAGGTAAATATTTATCTATGAATTGTGTTCTGAAATGTAGTTCTATGTAAGGACTTATAAGTAGGACTTAAAACTTGTGTAAAAGAAAAAAAACTGCATGCAGAATTGCAGTTTGTAAAGTGTATTTTATAGACTGTATTTTATTTTCCAAACTGAAATCCTTCTGCAATTTTTTTCCCAACTTACAATTGTATTATTATGATTGATTTTTTTTTTTTAAGCTGGAGGTGTTAAGTTTTTGCTCTCTGCCAAGAACCATGTTCAACTTGCATGTTTCGGGACTTGGAACTACCTTAAGTAGCAAACTAGTTAAGGTTATGTTTACTCAGGCACCACCAGGTGCACTTAATGTCTGTAACTCATTCCTGTTTTGCCTGTCGGTCTACAGGGAGGGCCAGACTGACTGTTTAAAAAAAATATATAAAAACACACCAAAAAAAACCACAAACAAACAAAACCCAGCTTCTTAATTCAAACACCTCAGGTTTTCTGAACCTTTGGGGCTGATCCACAAATTGATCTTTAGCACAGTTAGATATGCCTTGCAGCATATCTAAAGCATAATGCAAACTAAAAACATGGGAGTTGGTGCCCTTCTTTTTGGACACTAGCCTAGTAGCATGTGTCATTGATGTTTGCCATCAGACTAACATCCAGGGTACTTCATGCTGTTAGTTACCTGCCTAGTTTTTAGGACTTGCAGTGCAAATTTGAGGTGTTAAAACTAGGAGGCTGGAATACAATTTTAAGCTTTCAGGAGCTTGAAACTACTTTTCTGCTGGTTTGGAGTTGCTTTTCTCAACAGACTAATTAAGTTGTGCTGACCAAGACCAAGGGAGTTTGTTGGATAACACAGAAAAATATGTGTGAGTGTGTGTTTGTTTTTAAAAAGAGAAATCCTATCTACTTCCATACTAGATTGATAGTTGTGAATATATCCTTTGAGTGAAGGGCAGGAAGGAATGCCCGAGCTCTTATTAAAATGCAAGCCTTAACCAGAACATGGGAGGGCAGCAGCAGTATGGGTGCTATTGGAAGTTAGCCATTATAGTTTTATGAAGATCTGTGGTTCTGAGTTTGAACTCATTTGCAGAAGTGGAGCAAATAGTTATGCCAAATTGTACATTTGCAATATGTGTATAAAAGAAGGAACTTCCTTGAATTTTTTTGACTTAAATTTTTCAGTGTTTTTTGAAGAGTGTATCAAGAGTGTACAGTGAATACTTGAATACAAGCAGAACTGTTATGTCTGGGATTACTTCCTGGTTCTTGCTAGTGGCTTGTACTATTTTTTTCTTCATTTACGGATATTTTGGCTAAAAACTTAACAAGTTGCTTTCGTTTTTGTAACTGTAGGTGAAAATGCAAAGCTGAATGATGCAATTGAGTCGTTCTTAGCAGTTGAATCTTTAATAGAAAAAGCTGCAGTAAGTGTGGAAGTGCATAGGTATACGTGTATGTACATGTACACATTATTATACAAAAAGACCAAAACATCTTTTTCAAACTCAATCTTTTCTGCAGGAAAAAGCCTACCTGTATGACATTTAAATAGGATATTTTATAATGTTTTCAATCAGTTTTGGGAGTTGTTTTGGCATGCAAAGAAAACCTGAAAAGGTCTTGTCTTTTTTTAATTTGCATTTCTTTATATGTGTTTTTCCTTACCCTTTTTTTCCCCTTGGCACTGAAAAAGATAGTGAATCCTTCAGAAGTGTGAAAATGTATGTAACAGTTGCTTTCTGTTGAAATATGAAATTTATTTTTAGTTTTAAATGAACAAATGCAGAGAGAGAAATGATTCACTTACTACTATTTCTAGGGGGTATTTTTACGATGAAAACTTTCAACAGAGTAAAAGAAGCTTGGTACTCTAGCCAGGCATATGACACTTTGAATATCTTGTTTTCAAGTTTTTTACCAGTTGATTAAAATTAGGTACTAAACTATACTTCCTTAGGGAATAAATGCTCTCAATAAGAGGTTCATTCAATTTTATGGGACTACTCCATGTGGATTTTATTTTTGCCTCAGGTCCTTATCTCCAGCATTTAGGAGTCCAGAGCACCATAGGCAAAGGCATACTCATATTAATTATGACTGTGAATATAAAAGCTTTCGTAAGGACCCAAAGAAGCCTATGCCTTGGAGAATGGAAGATGAAAAATACGGACAAAGCAATTCCAGGTTTGCACCTCATGGAAATAACCACCAGAGAATACACGAACGTAGATCACCTTCACCAAACCTGAAAAGAATTCCCATGGAAGATACTTACAGTCATAAGCCCTACAGAACACATTCATCTGAAAGAACTGAAAGCAATAGGAGATGCCAGTTACCACCAAAATACTTGGAAATACCATATAAAGAGCATGATCGTCCGTTTTACCAACACAAAATGGAAGACAGATATGTGTTTGAGCACTACAAAGTCATGGGAAATGAAAAAGGAATGAAACCTTTTCATAGACCGTTAGGGGCTTCCTGTAAATTTGAAAGAAAATGGCATGAAGATGGCTTGAGGCACCAGAGGTTGCAGGAAGAGAAGTATGGTCAGTCACCCAGAAGAGTTTCTGATGAATTTACGGCAAGGAGCTCTTTACAGAAGAGGTATAGGAATAAAATAATTAAAACCTGGGTATTGTGGTGTAAGCCTCAAGTGAAAGTCTGTTTTCATTATAGTTGAAGATATCCACCTTGAAACACGTTGGCCACTTTGTAGTTTAATTATGGGCGACTGGTAGTAGTGAAGTATTTGTCTTTTAAGTAAATCGTATTGATGGCTAGAGTATGAAAGGATAATATTTCCCTCTTAAGAGCCCCTGCACATCTGTACCTTGGCGTGAGGGATTATGGGTTAACTTGCCACGCATTCTGCTGTCCAACATTCTGCACATATAAGTTCTCGCTTTCTTCTCTAGTGCAAGTGTAAATTGCTTTATGTCAACACAGGTATCCTGAAGATCACGATTACAGAGAATATGGACACACGTCTAAAAGGGCTAAAGAAATGGAGAGGTATGACGGTGGAGAAGTAGCAAGAAATTCCAAGTGGAAGCAAGAACGTTCTTTTCCACCCTACCAAGAAAAGGAGGAGCAAAGAAATCTGGGTGCACAGTCCCACCGATCGGCTGAAAGGGAGTACTCAGAGGTTTCTGTGACAAAGATAGCCTATGAGTACAGTCACAAACGGCGCAGGCATCCAGATGGGGAAAAGCCTGTTTCAGATGATAGAGCTCAGAAGTATGTGAAGCAGGAAGACCAGAAATATGGTTCTTCTAAGGGTGCCCAGAATAGCAAAGAGTTAGATTACTTTAGTGGTGGAAGAGCAAGACGGACTGAAGAAGGGCACATTGAAGTACCTGTTAAATACAGTTCGAAGAAGGGCTGCAATACTTGTGTTAACTCTTCCGAAATGGGTGTTGATCTGAGATCTTTTAAAAACAAGCCGAAGGACAGAGTAAGGAAAGAAGGGGAATTCAGGAAAAAAGTAGATTCCTCTGATAGCCAGCATGATTCAAGTGATACTGTTTCAGATGTGAAAATGTCAGATGTCAACTGTAGGAGGGAACATCTCACAATCAAAGTGGATATGAAGAAAATGGTGACCAAGTACAGGTACTGGTTTCTCCTCGCCTCTTCTTCTTTCTTCCTATCTATTTACAGTTTATGAATATTGGAGGAAAGCAGGGTTTCTTTAAGAGGTATAAGGATAAACTAAGGTTATACCTTTTTAATTTTATTTTGTTTAAAATATTGACTTGCCTAGACTGGGAACTTCCAGCCTATTTTGAGAAAAAAAAAAAAAAAAAATCCCCTAGTTCATTTCATGGAGATGTAGTGGGAAGTGGAAAGAGCAGATATGCCCGATACAAACCTGTAGTTAAAAGTTGCTTATGATAAGTAAGTGTGTTACTTTTATTTAAAAACAAACAAAAAAACCACCACAAAAGCAGAAAAGCCCAGTTCTGTGCTTTCTTCTGGAATATGATGGCTTTATTTTTTTTTTGCCGAGTCATCCCTAATTTCTAAAAATCAGATAACCTTTAAATTACACGAATCTCAGGCATGCATTGAGATGTTCAAGATCTCAATTTCAATAAAGCTGTTGAAAAATGAGGTCCCTAGGTTATGTTACTTATTGTTGTGATGAATGAAGTGGCAATCTGTTGAGGCATCAGAACTGAAAAGCAGCAGAGTCTGCTTCTGCCTGTCTTCTGTGTAATACTTGTGGTTGCCTTAAGCATTCCCAATGCCAGCAGAAGTGGAGAAAAGTGGTAATACGATGAAAATCTAGATGATGGCTACATGGTAGAGAGTAAGCAGCTTGGTTTGCGTAGGTCTTTGCAGGCTTTTCTGGTTTGTTGCCTTGCTGTGCAGGCCAGAGTATCGTACAATGGCAGTAATCATTTTGCAAGGGAAGGTAATCCTTTCCAAAGGGAATCAGCCTTTATTTTAAAGGTATTTTGGATCTTGTCCTAAATAAAACATCTGTGTCAATTTTTTTCCCTTTCCAGTATTTCAGAAACATGTAATACAATAGAGAGTTACAAAGACAGGTTACTGTCTGTACATAAGGGGCTAATATTAAAGACGGGAAAGGGAATTGGAGTAATGCCCCCTACCCCCTTCCCTGCCCTAGGACAAGCATTTAACTTCCTGAATAATTTATTGTTGAGTTTTGTTGCAAGCTCACAGGACGATTCCTGTATCTAGTTCCCTCTTGCTGTTTTTGAAAGTCATGCACAATGGACATGGTAGTTATTTGCAGACTTAAACTACTACATTGGTTACAGCTAATTTAATGTGTGGAAGGTTTTCTTCCACAGCCAAAAGTGCTAAATACTTTATTTTTTCAAAGACAAGAACACTGATTTTATAGAAGCTGACTGGGAATATTCGTGCTGCCTACTTCAGGCATTTAATAAACACCTTGAAATGACTCAGCTCAGAAGAATACTTTCTTTATATACCTGGGGAACAGGTAGATTATTCAAATCATCTATAATTGAGATTCTTTGGATTCCTTCTTGCATGCATTTATTTCCAGTTTACTGGAGGCAAATAGATGACTTCTGGCCCCTGCTAGACGCTATTTCTTATACAATTTCTGTATGAAATTCTAGTCTTGTACGCTTCAAATAAAAGAAGGCGGCACATAATCACTTTGCAGAATGCACAGTAAACAGAGTCTTTATCCTAAAAGCTTTTACATGGGCTGTTTCAGTCCTCAGTTTATCTTTCCAAATGACAAGCATTTTCCTTGCAACAAGAACAGCAGGATTTTTTAAGCGTTAGCTTCCTTGTCAAAATAATTCTTAACCAGCAATGCAACCATTTGGGGTGTAAACTTCTTTAGAATGAGTAAAATTCAACAAAAAAAAAAATGCTAAACACATCCTTAAGTTCACACGCTGCCACTGGAAAGCTGTTTCACTAGGCTGAAGTGATGATTCAGTTCCCAAAGATGCTGTGAGATTTTTACATCTCTGAACCGTTCTTGAAAATTGTCTGGTAGCTCCTTATAAGCAGACACATACACATAAATGTCTTCCAGAATCATACTACTAAATTATACAACTAATGTAGTATATCAGGATCTTCATATTTGATAATCTAGATGAATAAAGTTTAAAATTCACAAATTTTGTATTGCATACTTCAGTGAAACAAGGATTCCCGAGAGTGTAGTCACATCTCTTTGTATTTTATTGTAACTTTTCTTCCATATGGCCTTATGAGCTTTTTAATTAAAAAAGGAACAAAATGAGATTTCAGTTTTCATCACATTTATTCCTAAAATGAACTTCTTAATTTATTGTTTTGTTCTCCTTGTCTATTTGAAATTTTCAGATATAGTTAATACTTTTAAAGTGAATATCTGCACCTTTTTATTCTAGGACTGCTTCTAGTCATACTACAGAGAGACAGATGTCCCATGATCTGGTTGCCATTGGCAGGAAAACCGAAAACTTTCATCCCATTTTTGAGCACATGGAATCTGTAACACAAAATGTTGAAAATGACCCATCAAGAGAATTTACTCAGGAAATAATCACAATTATCCATCAAGTTAAAGGTGGCTGTAGTATTTGGGGTATTTGTATGTGTTTATGTATTTATAATTATTAAAACCAAATCTAATTAATTGGATATGCTGTCCTTGTAAGTCTCAGGTGTTTGTCTTTGGCTTCGTTTGTATTTTGGCTTCATTCTGTATTGTTTAAGAAAAATATGGGTTAAAGATTTAAAGTAGTTCGATAGAGAATGATTCTAAGAAGGTCTCAGTCCATAATGGAGGCGTTATTGTGGAGTGTTAAGGTCGAAAGGATTTTATGCTAGTACTTAAGACTAACCTGCTTGTTTGGGAAACAGTAGAAGAAAAAAGGAGCTTTGCTGTAGTCACAACTTCCTAGTTATATATAGTTCCTTTAATTTTTCAGATTAGTGTTTAGGCTGCTGCATCATGTTCAGTGTTGAATTTTATTTAGAGATTCTAGTCATTTGAGTACTACTATGATAGAGCTGGCAAATAGTTAATTCTCTGTTGAGCTTAATCTTATTTAATAAGAAGGATGTCTAAGTTGGGCTGGCCTAATCTTTCATTTGTGAATGTTAAACTGCAAGTGGAAATAGCTTGAAATTTAATCTCAGAAGTTGTCTTGGTGTCCTTAAGAGTTAATCTTTTAAAAGATACAATTTCCCACTGTGCATTTCAAATTCTGCGAATAAATGTTCTTGTATTTACCTTCTCTTCACAGCAAATTATTTTAAATCTTCTGACATAACTCTACATGAACGGTTCTCAAAAATTCAGGATAAACCAATTGCAAATATGAATGAAGCTAAAATACGTTTGGATCCAGAAATTCACAGGTGATTGATGTGCTTCTTGCCTTGATTTACTTGCATTAAGGTAGTTAATCTTCAGTAGACTGTACACAATGTGAAGTGTTTTTTCACTGACTCTAAACTATCTGCCTATAGTCTGTAAAGAATTGTGTAGTTGATATAATGCTTTTGCTATTTATTATGACAGCACTTGTTTTTATGTAATATTTTTGTGTTCCAGGAGGATTGACATGTCTCTAGCAGAACTTCAGAACAAACGAACTGTGCCATTTGAATCTCCCCAGGTATTTTTATTACTTAACTTTTTTGTCAAACAGTAAGTTAAAATTATATAGATGTAAACAACGTTTTCCCCTTGCTATTGGTACATCATTTTTATATGCTTGGGAGACCATCAGTACTTCTGACTATTTTGAAAGAAATGCACACTTGAGCATATTTACAGATACCACAATGGTGCAAGTATACTGTGTTGACTGATGAGTAAAATGCAGGTATGTTCTCCAGAGTAGCTGGAGTGTGGTTATTC
>NW_009626900.1:15407-27425 GCF_000690535.1 Cariama cristata
AATGTTTTTTAAATAGTGTAAATACAAAGTAGGTGACTGACATGTGGCTCTCACTTTCCCTCTGAAATTAGAGAAAGCCTTAATGTTTCTTCTATCCTAATGTTAGAATGGCCAGACAGCCACATAATTCCTCAGAATGCTATTTTATCCCATGCTTTCATCCAGGGACAAAATATTTTCTGTCTTCCCCTTTCAAGCTACGTTTACTGTGATGTAGTTACTATATTTTTCTATAGTACAGGTATGTGAAGAATCAACTTAAGAAGTTCTACTACTCTTCATTAAGATTTACTGGAATTTATGTGAATATATTTGCCTTGGCAATTCCGTGCAGAATTCCAGTGCTCTGTTCACTGTTGTTTGGACACTTGTAAAAAGGCAGATGGTACAAGAAAGGGTAATTGTTTGGGACTACTTTTTGTTACTGTTTTGGACTTTGGATCCGCAGGCTGATGTGCATCTGCCCTATGTCCAGACAGTTGAACTAGTTAACAAGATTATGTACCAGACGCAACTCTTGAAGGATAGAATTACATCAGTGTTTAGTTATTATTAGCTAACTTGACTTTAACGCTTCCTCTTAACTAGAACATTATGAGAGTGTTAGAAGATCCAAATGATCTACGGCATGATATAGAAAGGAGAAGAAAAGAGAGACTGAAGAGTGAAGATGAGAGAGTGTTTCATGTAGATGGTGTAACTCCAAGGTAATTCGCAAACAACAATCTTTTTGGCCCAAGCCTGTAGTTCTCTGATGCGTTCATTTTTTGACTCTTCCACAGTTACATTCACATTCATTGTGATTCTTTTCCATAGTTTGTCCTTGTAAGTTTGACTTGGACTGAAATTCAACTGACGTACATTGCAAACTACTTTGTAATGGAATGTTACCTTGAAAGAGGTTAAGCTGGAGTGGGAAAAAAATTAAAAGCAAGCTTAAACTGTAGCACTAAATGGGAAGAGAGCAAGAAATGAATTTAAAGATGCTTAGCTATTTTTAAACTCCTTGATGTGCCATGTAACAACATTCTCTCAATATTTTAGTTTCATAAAAGCATTCTTGGATGAATTGTTATGCTGTTCTGGTTGTTTTGTAATGTCAAGTGGAATATCAACAAAGAAATGAAATTTTTCTGATTCTTGGAGAATTTTATGAAAAAAAGCTAGATGTCTGGAATAGCTTTTTACTGCTGTGAATTTGTCTAACAGGTTTGTTAAAGCTGTTTGCCCCAGAGGTGTTTGCTAACCTCAGTCATCCTGTTTCAGTTCTGATGTTGTGAGGCTGGTAGATTAGAAGGGTATCTTGAGTTATTTGTGTTAGAAGAAACGTTGATTAAAAAATTGCCAGAATGTAATGAAATGCATCTATACTGTAGTCGTGACTTGCAGCTCGCTCTTAATATGTTGCAGTTTGTTCATTTTGAATGCAGTCTGTAATGGCAAATAGTGGCAATATACACATACTTGGGAAAACTGACTTGTGAAGCTGCAGAAGAAATATTTCTTGTATTTGAGATTTTTTAAACAAAAAAGTAAAAGTTACTAGGTGGGGGTGGAGGGGGGGCGGAATATGGACTGTTGCATATAGCCTTTTATGTATCTGGGGCTATGTGTCTAGTGTATTTTTGACCTGATTATCTGGGAACGCTTTTTTTTTTGGCCATTTCTGCAGTTACTGTCTTGCTTACCTTTTATGTATGCCACTCAAAGGGGGAAGCTCAAGTTTCTCTAGTAAATGTGGCTGTCCTGAAGTTCGATGTGAGGAGAGGTTACACGGTCAGAGTAATATGGACAGTGTAATGTGGGCTGAGGGCAGTAATGGTATGAACAATGGGTAGAATTTTCCTGAGATCAGGAGTTTTTCATAGTTTGCATATAAGATATTGGCAGTGCTTATGAGCTAGTCCAATGTGCCTCTGTTTTTGACTTAGTAATTTATTTTGCAGCTATGACAACTGTTTCTTTATGTTAACTAGGAATTTTGAATTCTAGTGGTTACTTTTCATAGTGTATGTTTTATTTAGAGGTTTATGAACACATCTGCATTAGCAATGTGCTCAGTTAAAAAAAAAAAAAGCGAGCAAAAGCCTAAAGCCAGAGCACTCTGCTTGCTGAAGATGAAACTGGAATATCTAGCTATTTGTCTGAGCTTCTGTCGGATTTGGGATTTCATGAAATGGGAAGTTCTGCACAGCTTTAAACGTAGTACAGTGTAAAACTGCTGAAATGCAGAAATCATTTCAACCAGCGGAGGGCAGCAATGACCAGCCATGCAGGCCTAGTGGGTGAGCCAGGGAAACCTGGTTGTCGCAGCCAGGATTTCAAGGAGGCGGAGTACTCCTGTTAATTTGTCATTGGATAAGAGAATACAGCTTGCTATATAATTTTCTGCAACTTGGGCTTGAGTTTAATCAGAGGACTAGTAATTTGTCGCACATTCTAGGAAAAAAAAAAAACTTAAAACCAGTCATTTTGGACTTTTGCGTGATACGGATGCTAGACTAAGGTCATTTAAAATACAGGGTTTTGATATGCTATGGCTTTAGATTTTAATTGTGTTCTCTCTCTCTGTCTCATACATATTAGGAACCAGCAAAATTGCAGTCTTTCAAAATTAGAAAATTCTCAACTTGATGGCTTCCAAAAGCCTATGAGGTTCATTAAGCCACCTTTCAGGAAATTTATTGGGAAACCTCACCTGGTAAGCCTAAATGTAGAATTGGTAGCTTCTGCATTTGTTGTTCTTACACTTACAATTCATTTTTGGCGGCATTGTCTATGCTGATGTAAATTTAACAGTCTGTGATGTCTTGCCCTTTTAAATTCAAGTGAGGCTTTACTGTCTTCAGGCTTTGCCCAACAATAAAACTACTCATCGTTTCACAGCTCTAGTGCAAGAGTACTTCCTCAGATATTTGTTGAAGCATAGATTAGTACAACTGAACTAAAACCACTTTTGTGACCAAATCCTTATTAAAAAAAAAAAAATAATTCTTTTGCTTTGGAAGCCTGTGCAATACTCCATAACAGCTTTGCTACTGTTTTTCATAACCTAGCAGAGTGTTGGCCGGGGATTTGTTGTTTCAGAAAGCTAGTTTAGATTGGTATGTTGGGTGAAATCAAAACATTTTGTCAGCTAGTCCACAAATAAGGTAGTGAACTTGATATCTCTTATTGAGTAGCGGGAACAAACTAAACTTTTGAACTTTTGACTTGGATTTAAGAAGTGGTTTGATGGGTCACCAGAACATTGATGCTGGGTTGACCACACCTTCTTAAATAGGAAACATCCTAAAATGAAGAATATATTACTGGGGCACAGCAATACATGTAAAAACTGAGGAAGAATTTGAAACATAAGCAAGAGCTAAGAATAGCTGTTGAATACGAAAGTTAATTTTGTGATTTTGCTCAGTCTTACAGATACCTGGGTAGGCATTGGTTCAGTTGGCTCCACAGTCCAAGCAGAGCTCTCCAGTTTTTGTGGGAAGCTGTTTTGTGCTGCAGAAGAGATGTAGCAACAGCACATTGTGTTGGCAAAATTGTAAAGGCATGGGAAAACATGTGAAAAAGTATGCAATAGACATCCCTTACCACTTTTACAGGTGGACCTCTCCTCAACAATTTTAAAAGCAAATGCTGGGAAATCCAAAACAAAAACTCTAACCTTCGACAGTCCTATCGGGTTTGTTTGCTCTTGTTTACAACTAAACAAGAGGCATTTAAAAGGTGTATAGATGTGGTGCTTAGGGACGAGGTTTAGTGGTGGACTTGACCATGCTAGGTTTACAGTTGGACTCGATGATCTCAAAGATCCTTTCCAACCTAAATGATTCTATTCTACAAATATTGAGAGAAAAGTACGTCAGAGAACTAGGTTTCAAATGACAAGCATAACAGTGCGAAGGCTCAGAAAATATGGCAAAAATAATTTTTAAAAAGGATATTTGACAGGAAAACCACTGCAGCATCTTAAATTATAACATAGGATTAAAAAAAAGTAGTTTATTGGATGAATATTTACACATTTTTATAAATTTAAATTTGAACATTTTGTAAAATTTCATTGTTTTTATCATTGCTTGAGGAGCTCTGTGTATCAGCATTGGTAAAAGATGGATGCTTGAAAACTGAACGCCTCATCAATAGATCATATTTAATGCGAGGATGTTGCCTAATGTGAAAATAGCAAATGTATTGGTCATATTAAAATGTCCTTACAGTAAACTGTCAAAATGTGATAGTAACGCCACTTTTTGCTCTCTTGTTAAATGGATGACATTAGTCATTTGGGTTAAAATTAAACATGGGAAAGATACTGATGTCATTGGCCTACTTTTGGTATCCCATGATTAATCACTATGAACTTTTCAGTGCAAGGTATGAGCACTTTTACAGCAGGCCAGTGAAGTGGAGTGTTTCTTGTGTTAATATTCAATAATTGGGGGTTGAACTTCAACTTCAGAGGAACTTGTGCCTTGAAGGTACAAACCTCTGTCTAGTCTTGATTGTAGGAAATGTCCATCTAGCCTTGTACCCTATTGACAAAAAGAGGATAACTAAAGAGTAGAAGATCTGAACAAGCATCTATTTGTTCTTCCCTCGCCCTCTTTTTTTTTTTTTTTTTAATTTAAAAACTTTGGTCTAGGAAATTCCTGAAGAATAGATTGCTGTATCTTTACATCAAGTAGTTCTAATGTTTTTATTTCCATGAATGTACTTGAATCTTGAGGGAGGTGGGAATGGAGAGGGGTATATCCACAGTTATTTAAGACAAGCTTTGTTTTAACTCCCAGAGGTTTATGTTTAACTATAACAGGAAACTTTCTTGAATGTTTTTTTTCAGCTTGCTGAATTCTCAGCTTTTAAGGAGGAGTGTACTTCAACAGGGAGCTTCCTGATTTTAATTATGTGTTGTATGGAGAAAGTTAATTTGATTTCATGGAGTGTCTTCATATTCTTAGAATAAGAAGGGAGCTGGGAAGTTCCTGACATGCTTTTTTCCTCTGTGTATTTAATTTTCCATACCTCTTTCTTGGAAAAGCTATTTTGACTACTCTGATCTCACTTCATAAAGTCTTTCTTCCTCTTTGTTCTCTGTTGAATCCCCTCTTGTCAAGCCATTTTAAGAAGCTAAATAGTTGACTTGTAGACAATAACATATTCTCAATAAAAATCAACCTAGCTTAAATCCCAGTTAAAAGTTAACTTGGATTCTAACACTGTTCTGTTGTGTTTATAGCGCACATGTGCACACACACACCCCCGCACCCCAATTAGTAACAGTGTTAGAAAGCATATCCTAAAGTGTTTCTGCCACTGGAGAGGTTTGGTACTTTGTTAGAGAACTGAAATTCTGTAACCAGAAAAGCATGTATTTGCATTTATTAATAGATGTTAGTATATATGAAACATTTCGTGAGAGTTCTCTTCTTAGTCTCTTTTAAAAATGTATTTGAAGTTGTTAAAATTTCCTTCGAAAAAACAGAGTTCAACAGCTTTGGAACACTTCTGTGATTATTTAAGAATGGACCATAAATAAAAAAAAATAATTTGATTACTAAGAGTTTGTTAGCAAGTCTGTTCTGTCTGCATTAGATGACTTTACCGTAATACATACCAATATGTAATGCTTCTATGAATATTTATAATGTATGCCACAATGGAAGAGAATGATATTTTAGCTGTGTGCATCCTCTAGAGGTAGCTGTCATAGGGAAAGTTGGAAATGGGCCAAAATACACAGGTAGGACAGTGGCTGGAGGAGTGATCTATTTTAGGCAATGATGACTGTTTAGCTGCAGCTGTTCAGTGTGTTGACACACAGCAATTTCAATACTACTTGTCTGTGTGACTTGTTTTTTAAATCATGTATGTTTCTGTGGCAGACAAGTGATCTTTAAAATGCTGTCCTGTAATGCCGAGTTAAAAGTAGAATCTTCTAAGGACCGATCTAATGTGCTGCACGTTTGTTGTCTGATTACTGCAGTGGTGTATATAGTAACAGTGCATGCGTCTGCTTTAAAATATGCTCACTTCTGATGACCATATGCTAACCAGGGATGTCAAGAGTATTAATCCTGTTGCCCTTATTTCTGGCTCAAGGGCTGACTGCTATAGCAGCATGTCTGCTACACTTGCTGCATGCAAATTGAGGCATCTGTTCTGGGAGGGCAGGGGTGGAGAACATTGAGTTGTTACCTGCTTAGATCTCTCCAAGAGGATGATATTCCAGTAGGATGGTCTGTATCATCTTTGGCTTCTGTGGGCTCTGTTGTCCCTTCAGCTAGCCTGGACTCCAGGGTCTATGCTCCTGTTACTCTAGTTCCTTCAAACAATGTCATTGTGTCAAATGCTACAAGATTGAAAGCATTGCAGTATTTGTTAGTATAACCAGGAGACTTTGTATGTTTTCTTGAATAATGTAACAGTAAGCTAGTAACTCTTTCTGTTTTCCTACTAGAATTCTTACTGTTCCTCAAAACCAAGTGATACTTACCCTCACAGACGTATTAGAGGACACCTTGAAAATGCAGCACCCATCAGAAGGCACTTTAAGGTACAGATCAGCTTTTATCAGATGCATGTTGCGTAAAATGGTGATTCAGTCCTGTTGAGTTTGGTAACAGGATACACATTTTTGAAGGTATTAAATCCTATGAAAAATAGTGTCATCATAGCCTAATTGTTTCCATTGAAATAATGGGAGGCTTGGCTTTTAGTAGGTAAGAGGGGGTGGCAGTGGATTGAGCAGGGTTGTCCAGTATTGTATCCGTGCAGTTGAAATAAATAAGTTAACAGCAAAGTTGAAAATGACAGTTGCAGAAATTGGACAATGACTGGAAAGCACATCTATCCAAAAAACCAAGCTGGTCAGCTTTCTTTCCTTCACCTGCTGCGTGCGGAAGTTTGAACTATTTCCCAAGGCTGGGAGACATGAATTGTGTTGCTTTCAAAATTGTATTACTGTTATTAGTCATTTCATATAGGGATTTCTGGGGAACTAATCTCTTGTGTATACCCTGCATACTGCTATCGATGCATTTAAAAAACTTAAAATTGTGAAGCTTTATTTTCAAAGCCTCAAGGTGATAAAGGGGCAGGCAACTGTGCTTCTTTCTGGGGTAGTGCAGTGGTTTTCTAATGCCTCTTAATTGTAAAATATATCATGGGTGCAGCAGGAAAAGAAAACCTACTTTTTTCCTTTTCTGCTGACACTGGCATGCTATGCCTGGATCCAGTTAGAGCTCTTTATATTAGAAAAGTATTAGTCAAATCTAGAACAACTTACACTCATTTTCTACCTTAAAATTACCCCTACTTATTTAACAGGTGTTTTCTCGAGTAAAATAACACATAGAATAGGTACTCATCTTTCCTGTTTGGTAGATAGTGAAGTTGAATTAAAGTTTTGATAGCTAACTTAAGTAGCTGTCATTTTTGGGGTGAAATTTTGAAAGGGGGGGCAGTATGAAAAAAAAAAGTCTTCTAGTATGTTAATCTTTTTTGAAAAAAAAAGATATTTTAGAATAGCAGTTTTATAAAAGATCTGGAGAAGTCTTATAAAATTTAAAAGATTTTTTTTGCAATGACACTTTGCAATAAATCACTAAGCCAGCCTTTAAGTGGGTAGTCTTTAGAACTAAACTTCGTTCAGTCTTTGACACAATTCAGTGTATTAATGGCTGTGGTGGGTTCACCCCAGCCAGCAGCTAAGCACCACACAGCTGCTTGCCTGCTCTCCTCAGCTTCCTTCTTCCCCCAGCAGGATGGGAGAGAGAATACGGAGAGCAAAAGTGAAAAAACTCATGGGCTGAGATGAAAACAGTTTAAGAAGTAAAGAGGAAGAAAAAAGTGATGCAAAGGCAGTCACTCGCCACCACCCACAAGCTGACTGATGCCCAGCCGGTCCCCAAGCAATGGCTACCTGCTCCAAAACCCCCTCCCTTCAGTTTCTGTTGTTAAGCCAGGAGGTTATGTGGCACGGAATATCCCATTGCGCAGCCTGGGTCAGCTGTCCTGGCTGTGTGCCCTCCCAGCTTCTTGCCTGCCCCAGGCCTACTTGCTGAGGGGCAGAGTAGGGGAAGACAAAGCCTTGGCACTGTACAGGTACTGCTTAGCAATAGCCGAAGCGCTGGTGTGTTACCAGTGCTGTTTTAGTCGCAAATCCAAAACACACCACCATGTGGGCTGCTGTGAAGGAAATTAACGCCATCCCAGTCAGACCCAGTATAATGGCATGTATTTCGGAGCTTGAGACCGTTGGTTCATAGGCGTTGTTATTAGCATTGTTTATAAAATAGTGTTAATGTAAAACTAGGTGTCACTTTAGCAGATTTTTTTCTTACTTTTAGACCGGAAATTAATGATGTTTTCCACACACCTTAGATTACCTCATTTTGCTCTGAACTATGTGTGACTGCAGTGCCTACATACGGAATGCATATATAATCTCTTAACTTTGAATATAACTGATTCTGTTCTACATTAATAATAATGTTACTACCCTTCCTCCCTACTTATGGAACATGTAGGTACTTGAGTTGAAACTTCTAAGCTGTGTGTAATCTCATTTTCATATCTTGTACATTTTTCCCAATCTCTTATTTGGTCTGCTCCTTTGCTTGCTGTCATACAAACGCAGTGGCAGACCACTGAGGCCTCCTTTCTAGCCACCCGTGTCAAAGCGGAGAACCACAGCAGCTGTGGGGGTAAATGGGAACTTTTAATCTTGACTATGTTCAGGGGCTTAATCCACAATTTAAAATGCCCTTCAGTTTTCCCCATGGTAGGCCTATACCTACTTGAAGAATTACTTGTACTTAGTTGTATTGTGCCTGGACTCTGAATCTTTTCAGGAAAGAGGTTAGTATTTAATAGCCTTCTGCAAGTGTCCTCTGCCTACATGCACCGTAAAAGTAAAACCCTGGGGGACTGATGGAACTGGCTTCTCAGTTATCTCCTACGTAGTAGGTGGGTGAAATAATTTGGGAAATAACAAAACTTCTGCATTTGCATAAAGGAACCTCTGGTTCTGTACAGTCCTTTCTTAGCTGTTCACCAGCCACACAGTGGAAAACACAGTGGAAAAACTGGTACCAGACTTATTGCAACCTCAGAGCATGTGATTTTTTTCTTCAAGTGATCCTTACTCTGTCAAAAGGAGACTGATTTCACCAAAGTAATTGGGCCATGCTCAAGAAGGGCTATTTCTGCAATATATTTCGCTCTCTCCTATCCTTTAAAGGTGTTTGTAAAAGATAAGAAATGTATATGGTCAGGAGGCTTCCTGTTTTTTAGCTGAAAAGCCATTGTTTAAAATTGGAGAGGGTGGGAAAACTTTAAATTTGAAGGATGAATGTATACATGAATGCTTTACATCAGGACCACATTGGAAAACTTAAAACAGCAGTACTGGAAAAGTATTAGAAGTCATGTTAAACAAGGTTTCTCTTGGTCTAAAGAATTTTACTGTCTATTTTGTTGGAGGTCTGAGTGCTTAGGAATGAAAACCTTTTTGTAACTTTAACTGCTGTGGTCAGTCTTGATCTTGCTACATTCTTTCTGTGTATTTATAATGACATTCACCTGTGAGCCTTTTGTTAGCTCTATGGCCTCTGCTCCTGGTCCCACACTAGGTTAGATTAAAGTATTCCAGTCTGGAGGTAACAAAGGCATAGAGCAATGAATGTATGTTCAGACTGTAAGATCGTAAAACTATAGGAAAAATACACATACTGTCTTCTGTTTAGTATGACTTTTTTTAGACTCAACATGTGTGCCCACTGCAGGCTTGACATCACTGGATTTGTTAGCAGTAGTGAGGTGTTGTCTTAAACTTTCTTGTCGATGCAGTTTTCCTTTCATTAAAATTTGGAAAAAATGTTAAAATGTTGCACAGGACATTTACTTTTTTCTATGAGGAAGGTACTTACTGTTTAAAACATCTGAAATTACAATACAGCTGTTTTTTGAGCCACATGGTAGCTAGGGGTGTGAGAAATACTAAATAGAAATAAAGGAAGAGGCTCTGCACTTGCAAATGCATACTTCTGTTGTTCAATACTGTAAGTTTTACATGTATATAACTGTAAATATAAACTATGGTGTTTTGGTGCCCTCATTTTGCACTTTTTTTTCTCCCTTCTTCCCAACCCTTACAGAGCAACTTTGCAGATGGCCGTTTGCAATCCCATTATAAATCAGGCTTAGTACAGAAGGGTTTATGTATTCAGGCTAAGTACCAGCGGTTACGTTCTGTTGGTGTAAGGGGATTTGCCACTAATAAATTCAGCGATGGTTTTTTGAGGAAAGAAGAGGTAAGTTGGCTTAATTTGTTTTTCACTAAGCCATTTATAAAATATGAAGATTCATATGATCCATTCCAATTTTTAACCCCCCGTGGAATAACTTGGATGGGATTTTCTGGAATATTGGCTCTTTGTACTTTAAAGACAAACTTGATTCTGCACCTCTAATGTTTATTCTATGGAAACTTGCTGAAACTTGCTCTGGGTAATTGCAAATCAGAGGTGGCTTCTGAGATGCTGCAGTTGCCTCTGTTTCAGTATTTCCTCCTTGAGCTCAGGAAGAGCTCCTTGATAAGAAGAGAAAAGTGGGCCTCTGTAAAAATACTATGTCCTCTTAGGCTATGGTTTTAAATCAACGTGAAGGGTATTAAGAATTTTTTTGAATATGTCTGTGTGCTTCTCTTCTTTGTTACATTACCCTAAATTAATCATGTGCTTTAAAGTACACACTGGAGCGCTGTTCTGAGTAAAGCGTCTTATGCTGTATGTCTGTGTAAAATGGTTTGATAAACTCAAGCTGAAATAATTAGGCGCATCTGGTTTATGATACCTTCTGATTTGCAGTGTGTACGGGACAGTGATAATCTTGAACCGCAGAAGAACTTTTGAACCATGTGAAATATTACAGCTTTTGTGAGGATCAGTAGTTAAAACATTTAAAATCCTTTATTAGAATTGATCAAGGATGATCAAAGTAGTATGAGGTTACTTGTGACATCGGAGAACTGGATTTGATGACCTACACAGCCCTTTGCAGTTCTGTGTTACTATGCAAATTCTTGTTTGTTTTGTAATTCTATGTCCATCTAGCTGCAAGTAAATATACTTGCATAAGCATTTGTAGTTGGAGTAGAGTCCAGTTCTTAGAGCACAGAAGCATAGGTTCTTAGAGCTGTTTTCAAAAAAAACTCAAGTTTACAGCCCAGTGGTGAAAAAAAGCAAAATGCCAAAAAAACCCACCAAAACCCAAACAAAAAACAAAGAAAACCAAACACTTTGGATAAGGTAAACGGATCACTTGTTACTGAAGTGAATGCCTTTTACATTTGCATGGACTCTGAGAGGTGTGACCTCTGAAGGCTAAATTGAATTCGAATTAGTGGAAAATAAACGGAGAAGGCTTTTTTCAAAAAATTATGACGTTGTAAAATGGGCATAGAAGTGCCCTAATTTTGTTGTAGTGAGCTTTTCCCCAATAATTTCCAATGTTCTTCTATAATTGGATATTAAGGTTCTTGTCTGGAACCTATAAAGTATGCTTAACACAGTCTGGCTGCTGAAGATGATGATTTGAATTAAAGAAGCATATTAAGATCGAATATTGATTTTTTAGGCCCGATGAACTTGAGTATCTTTGAGCTCAAGTAAAATAAATCCCAAAGAGTAAGTATGACAGCCATTTTTATAACAGCATACTGATTGCTGGTTGGCTAATTCTTAAAAAAAATGTTCCTGAGATTCTAGCATTTCCCGTATTTTGCCAATTTTAATGATTAAACTTGTCCTTGAGACTTGTTAAACTGGTCTGAACATCTTCACCCTTTTGAAATAATTATGTATATGCATCCTTTAAGGTAGAGTCTTTATAGTTGTGCTGTTTCAATCCATAATTGAAAGAATCTTGTATGTTACATACTATAATAAAACAGTACTTTAAATTAAAATTGGGGGACTTTTTTCCACTGTTAGAACTTGACAGTAACATTTT
>NW_009626900.1:27465-36142 GCF_000690535.1 Cariama cristata
TGCAACAGAAACCTGAACTGAGCTGTGATCCTGAAGTTGAAACAGATAACACAGCAAAGGGAGCATCTGTTCATTTTTTGACAACTTTGACAAGAGTTAAAATAGGATAAAGGAACTAACCTTGTAACTTTCTTGATTAAAAATATCTTTATTTTTCAGTAGTGGAATGCTGCAGAACTTTTTTACAGTTTTAATAATTGCTTTTAAAGTACAGCATTCAATTGAAACATTGTAGTATGTACCTTTAGCTCCTTTTGCATACCAGTCTCAAGTAAAGAAATCATTGAAGGAAGTCTTATTTATTGAATACTTTTTCTCTTAAGCATGATGTTACAGATGGAACTTGAGTTGTTATACCCAGAAGTTTATATGTTGAAAGTTTATTGCTTATGTAATAAAAAAGGAAAAAAAAAAAGTGCCTGAATTGTTTGGTAATAGCACATTAGCTCAGGATTTTCCAAGTAATGACCTTCTAGGTTGTGCAATAGATTTTACACCTCTGTTCAGTCATTTCTGTAAAACAATATTTTGTATTACTTTAGTGTAATAATCTACTTAGGTTTCTGATGTATATATACATTTGTAAATTGTTAGGATGTTGGAAAAACTTTCAGTATTTTATTAAAATGAATGGTAACAGGCAGGTATGTAGTTTATTGTAGCAGTAGCTTATAACTGCACTTGAAAGCATGCTTGGGTTTGTTAGAGGATTAGTTGGTCTGTATTCAAATTATTCTGTCTCATTATATTTTGGTGTATGACATTCTTGACCATGCCAGATGTTCTCTAATCTTTTCCATCATAAATGATTTGGTGATTTCCTGGATTCTGAAACTGGGGCCTGAAGTATTTAATTACAAGAAAAACAAAAACCCGTAAGTTTTTATAAGCATGTCTTCTAACAAAGCTGTTCATAATTGAAACTGCTTTAAATGCAGATGGCTTGTAATTTTGTTCAAAGTCCCAGTAATTCTCTGAAGTTTACTATACTGCAACATTGTTATGCTGTGTGCAAAACTCAAATAGCCAGACATGTTTTATAAGCAGCTATAAACAATATTGTGCTTATTTCCTGTTTATAGCCTTTGCCTTAATACATATTGTATGATAGGGTTGTGTGTATGTATTACAGATTTGTTTGGACATTTTATTGCTCGTAAACTAAAGATGCGTAGCAAGTAGTTTTCAGAGATGTTCTTATTTAAGAAAAGAGTTGTTCACCGTATCCACAATATATGCAGGCTAATCTATTTCTCCATCATTTCCAAGACGGTTTAGCCATATGGAATGCAGGCTAATCTCTAGTGCATAGTAGACCAATATTCTAATACTGTGTACATGTATGTTCAGAGAAAGGGAAGTCTGTTTTTTGGGTGGAAAGTCAGGATGTGGTTTTTGCATGCATTTTTGTAATGTTTTTTCCACAATGCCTTCAGTAGAGAGATTATTTGAAAGTGTAGGCATTGCTCGGAACAGCTAAAATAGTGTGTACTGCGTAGTGTTCACAGGGAATAAGCAGGCAGGAAGTGTGCCACATTGATGTTGTGGTCATTCAGCAATAACATCAGATGGTTTGTTTCCAAAACTCAAGTTTGCAGTTTAAATAACAATCATTAATGATTCAACTAGTTTTTCAGTAACTTTGACATGCATACACAAAATGGGAAGCTAAAGGAAAGGAATTCCCTGGTCAAACAGGCAGGCAGCTTTCTGCAGATAAGAAAATGTTTATTTACTTATGCTGTCAGTGATGAATCTAGCAAAATCACCCTGTGTAGATTTACTGGGAGATGAAAATCAGGAATTGAAACAAGTGAGTCAAGTGAAGTGAGTCAACCCAAAGCAAATGTGGGTGGAGTAGCGGCAGTTGAGCAGCCTGCTGGCAGGGGGGTGCTGCATGTACCCTGCAGATGAGGGCAGGTTTACCCTCAAGCCGACAAGCTGTTCACACTGCTCCTGAATGTGCTAAAGCACTGTAAAACACTTAAGAAGTGAAACCATATATGATACAGGACAAAGTACTGAAGCTGTATTGTCTTATTCAACAGGATACTACTGTTTCTGTAAGCTTCCTGCAGTGTTCTTATTAAAGCCTGGAAGAGAACTCATTGTTGAGCAAATGGGAAAAGTGGATACATGAAGAAACTTCTGACATGGCAGTTTTGCTAATGCTGTTTGGAAGCAATGCTGAAGTAGTCAGACTTCAGTCAGTTAATGCTGCTTTAACTAGGTTTAAAAGTGTGACTGGCTCCTCTGATTTTTGCGCTTTCTTATTTTACCTGTGCATGACTAGGTACCTCTAATTTGTTTTGTATTTTAACAGTTTAGCTTTGGTTTTTTTATTTCTACAACTGTGAGAAACATACTACAAACAAGGGTTTTTGGCATGTTTACTGACTTTGATTCCCCCCCTGCCCTTGCGCACCCTTGGTCCCAAGATGAATGTTGTATGATGAAATGTAGTCACTGTTTCAGCTGCTTTATCTTTTATTTAAGGTGACACCATGTGCCCAAATCACATTCTTTGCTGATAACTTCACTGATTTGGGATTCAGTCATGATAAAACTTCCTATCTTTTATGAAATTTATACAGAAATTGAATTCTGTGACTGGCTTAGAGGCATCTACTCTGTGATTTTATCTGGTGTGACACATTGGGATGTAGGTTTATCGTTGTGAATTAAAGACTTGTGTCTATATACTCACACATCAGCTTGCTTATTCTTTTAGTACAGAAAAGTTCCGTTGTACTGGAATATAATGTTTGGTTGAAAGCAATGAGTTGAAGTTACTGATTGAGTTGTGAAGGCACAAGAAAAAGTAGAAGGTCAATTTACTTGAATAACTTGGTGCCTTTCTGTATTGTGACTGCATTGGAGAAAACACCTGTACAAAGACTTAAGTAGTCTCTTGATTGTTTGTAATGGGAGCATGGACTGATAACAGTTGTTAAAATAACCACTTAGTTTAAATACGTGTGTAAGCCTCAGAAGGAAAACAGTGTCTCTTGTATTAGTAAAGTCTGTCACTGCATTTGCATTGGAAGGGCAAGTTAATGTGACTAAGAGCTTTCTAGCATTCTGTTTTATATCCTGAAAATATAAATGTGAATTGCCTTTCTTTTGGTAGACTTGAAATGGCTGTTAAATGCTCATGTCATTCTCAGTTGTTCACATGTGAAATTGTTTTTCAATTGCTATGCAAAATGCAATGAGTTTAATGACTACAGCCTTCCTTATAAGTTTCTGAAATAATACGTTGTTATGTTAGCATTTACATTGCTGATCCATTTAATCTCTGCATAGATTGGTTAGAATCCTCATTTTAAACTTTGTGATGATTAAGTTCACAAGGTTAACAAAATTCTGGGGCTAGTAAGAAGCAACACATCGCAAGCCTTCTACAAGCCTGCCTTAACTCTAATAATTACTTACATGTTTTAAATCACCTTACCTGATGGATTTAGATGGTCTTGAGACCTAGATAGAACTATCTCAACTCAGGTAACTGATAGCAGAGGATGGGAGTAAATTCAGCTCATCACCAGTTGTGTTAACAGTTTACTTGCTGCCTTCTCTCCCAGGGCCTCAGGGTGAAATGCTGAATTTTATATGAACTCAGTTGTTTTAAAAACAAAACAAAAACCCGATATTACAGTTTTGTGGCATTAAAAAAGGCAGAGTTCTCAAAACTTGCTTGTTACGCATCAGAAAGTCATTTTCTGCTGTGTCTTGGAAAGGGATAGTGAGAGTTGCTTGGAGATGATCAAAGATTATAGCAAAGAGAGACTTCATTTCTCTCTTGATCATCTTTAGAAGACTGTAAATAGAGGGAGTTCTTTAACTTCCTTGCTTTCTGAAGGGATCTTTTCCCGTGCTGTGTAGAAACATGCCTGTTGGCTTTTTTTAAGCATCTGAACAGCCATCTACAAAGGTCTCTATGGGAGAGCTCTTTGAAAGA
This sequence comes from Cariama cristata, assembly GCF_000690535.1. Taxonomy (NCBI): domain Eukaryota; kingdom Metazoa; phylum Chordata; class Aves; order Cariamiformes; family Cariamidae; genus Cariama; species Cariama cristata. Next base: position 31,427 of record NW_009626900.1, read on the forward strand.
AAGAAATCAGACTTGCATCCTAATTAATCTGGAAAAAAAAAAGGATGCTTCTGCACATAATTGTGGCCCTTGACAGACTTCATTCCATTGCTGCAAGATTTGAAGATAGGAGGTTCTTCAGCCTCCTTATGAAGGAAAAAAAAAAGCTATTTCAAGATCTTTGAAAGCCTACTTGTAATACTTGATGCCTTAAGAGACCTTAAGGATAGTGATGAACATTTAAGTGTGTTCTGTTTCAAGCTTGGTGAGCATAAATTTTCAGTGTTAAGATCAGAGAAAACTATTATTGTAATACCTGCCCCTTCCTTCTGCGTCTGATGGTTTTTGTTGTTGGAGGGGTTTTTGAGTAGGTATTTAGCCACGTGGCTTAATATCTCTATGCTGCCTGCTACTTCAATACAGTTTTCATCTGTTCACTGTTTATTGCTCTGAATTTTGTCTAAGCAGTTTAAATCTCTTGTCTTTTTAATATTTCATTTTCTGTGAATAATGTAGTAGATGGCTTTTATTTTGTGACTGGCTTCTCATGTCTTTATTATTGACAGAGGAGACAGGGTGGAAACAGTTGTTGTTGGAGTATGCTCTTCATGGAATAAAAAAAGCCTTATTCTTTTGTTTTAAGAGCAGGAATTCTGCACCCCCAACTAAATGAGGACGTGGACTAATGTCCGCTTCTAAGGAATATATTAATGTTCACCTTATTTATACTGTAGTTTCACAAGGACCATCTGGTGTGTGTATGTGCACATGTATGTACACATGCAAACACAATATTAGAAACCTTTAATGTAATTATTTCTAAGTATGGATAAGAAATGACACTTTTAAACTACTGAAGATGGAGTTAAATGCAAATGCATTTGAAGTCTGTAGTCTCTGGAGTCCACAGTGGTGCTTTTGACAATGTTATTCCATGTCTAAAAGCCTCATTCATACGTATATATTGCGATGTAGGTATGTTTATATGTATGTTTAACATAGTTTATATAAAATCAATGTAAATTTTGTTTCTACAGACAATAAATGTTTTCACAAAAGTTTTAAATAATTCAGCAATTTGATTCGGTAGTTATTGATGTTTGGTGTCGGAGTGGTTTGTATGATCTGTGTAGCCATTGAAATTTTTGTATGTAACTGTTGCTTCTATACCTTCAAATATATATATAACTTTATTGCTTCTTTTTGAGATTAAAGTATTGATCCACATTCTAGGCACACTTTTTTGGCTGAAAGAAACTCCCTTTCCAAAGACATAAAATATGAACCTCCCCTCATTAGTAGGACAAAATAGATGTTGTTTAAAAAAAAACTTTGAAAGCAGGTATGTCTATCTCCTCTATGGCATTCAAAATCCTTAGCATCTTTACTGAATTTTGATTCTTGCCCTGTAAAGGGGCAGAATGGGGGAAGGCGCACACTTGCTTGGTTAACTTTACCAAAGCTTACATTCAATAAAATAGTGTGCATTTTTAAGAATTCCCTTAATACAGTATCATCAGTGTGAGGTGAGAATAACCATGTTAGTTTACTAATAAGATCCCCGAATAGAGTGGAGCGAGAATGAGGTAAAGCTGCCTTCCCCATGATTTACTTGCCATAATCCAAGTCTGTCTTTATCTTCACTGTATGTAGATAACTTGGGCTTTTTTTATAATTCTAATTTGGTTATTATCCTTGAACTGGATAGTAAGGCAAAATTCCTTCATGTGTCGTAAATCTACTGTGATGTAGAATAGCTATGGGCAGGAGGCACTGTTACTTTTCCCCCTGAGGAAAAATGTTTAAATAATAGTTGGGGGAATATAATAATAATGCTTCCCAACTATTAGACTATGGTCTTCAGAAGCAATGTGGCTGACAATTTTCTAAAGTGCATGTCAGTTCAGGTAAAAGTTGCTGATTTTCATGGATACCACTTGAAGAACATCTCTTTAGCTTCTCTGAGCAGTTCCTTAACAGGTAAAGAGAAGTTTCTTTTCTAAATGCCATCATGATGTGTGTTCATTCAACTCTTCCTACAAAGGTAAGGTATCTGAATAATCAACATACATTGTAATGTTAGTTTGAAGCCCCAACTGAGGGGTAGGCTCTATATGAACACAAGATCAGTCCTGTAGAAATTCTTTGGCTTAGATACAATGGGAAGCTAAGTCTTGGAGGTACTAGGACAGTGCTCCTCCCAGTTTACAATGAGTTTTGTCCACCTTCTGGAAAAGAGAACCTGCTCTACTGTGTTACTGCTTTACTTGGGAAAGCCAAGAAATTCCCATACGTTAATTATTAGTGATAGTTGAAATTGGGAGTCTGTCTGAGAGCGCCATCAAATTGGCTTTCTCCTATGCATTACAACATGACTACTTTGTGTTATTGCTTCTCACTTTTACTGCCAGCCCTGAAGTGTTCTTACAGAAACACTGCTATTGGTATGTACCAAGCTAAATTATTCAGTTAGACCATTTACTCCACCTTAAACTACACAGCTGGAGCACTGGGAAGCCAACTGTAAATCTAGCATGGTTAAGTCCACCATTAAACCATGTCCCTAAGCACTGTGTCTATGTGCCTTTTAAATATCTCCAGGGATGGTGACTTCACTGCTTCCCTGGGTAGCCTCTTCTGGTGCCTGACAACCCTTTCAGTGAAGAAATTCTTCCTAATATCCAATCTAAACCTCCCCTGGTGCAACTTGAGGCCATTTCCTCTTGTCATGTTGCTCGTTACTTGGGAGAAGAGACCGACCCCCACCTTGCTACACCCTCCTTTCAGGTCGTCGTAGAGAGCGATCAGGTCTCCCTTCAGTCCTCTTCCAGACCAAACACCCCCAGCTCCCTCAGCCGCTCCCCATCAGACTTGTGCTCCAGACCCCTCCCCACCTCCGTTGCCCTTCTCTGGACTCGCTCCAGCACCTCAAGGTCTGTCTTGTGGTGAGGGGCCCAGAACTGGACACAGCACTCGAGGTGCGGCCTCACCAGTGCCCAGTACAGGGGGACGATCACTGCCCTGGTCCTGCTGGCCACACCATTTCTGGTACAGGTCAGGATGGTGTTGGCCGCCTTGGCCACCTGGGCACACTGCTGGGTCATGTTCAGCTGGCTGTCAAACAACACCCCCAGGTCCTTTTCCACCAGGCAGCTTTCCAGTCACTCTTCCCCAAGCCCATAGTGTCGCATGGGGTTATTGTGCCTGAAGTGCAGGACCCGGCACTGAGCCTTGTTGAACCTTATGCAACTGGCCTCAGCCCATTGATCCAGCCTGTCCACATCCCTCTGTAAAGCCTTCCTGCCCTCCAGCAGACCCACACTCCTGCCGAACTTGGTGTTGTCTGCAAAGTGATTGAGGGTGCACTGAATCCCCTTGTCCAGGCCATTGATAAAGACATTAAACAGAACTGGCCCCAACACCAAGCCCTGGGGAACACCACTTGTGTGTGACCGGCACCAACTGGAAGGCTTTTCACTCTCTTTTTTTTTTTTTTAAAAAAAAAGTCAATTTCTTTCCAAAGGCCCCAGCACAGCACATCTTCTTAAAGTTGATATCATCGCTGGTCTTTGGGTTCTCAGTTGTAAGAGTCGAGATACCACAAAAACACGTTCCTCTGCATGCTTCAGTACAGCTAAAAGCATTAGCAAATGTGCCCATCCTTTTTGGTAGCCTTATAGCTTGCAGCACTGAGGATTTGATTTTTTTTTTTTTCCTCCCAAAAGTAAAACCATATGGGGGATCTCTGCATCTCACTGATTTTTTTTCCTACCATAAATGAAACTTTTTTAAAAAAAGTTAAAGTAGTGTAATTTACAAATTGACTTGCAGTAACTGCCAAATAGCTATAGCGTAGAATTGATCAGGTGTACTTAAGCAGTTAGGTGTTCTAAATATTTAAAAAGAGAGGCAACTGGATGTTATGGTTTTTTTTGCTGCGATGTTTCGATGGTGTGCTCTGAAGTGCTTTATTTCTGTCTCGCTTTCAAGGGCACGTTTCCCTGGCAGTTCAGCAGCATCTCTCTTGTGCAGCGCAGCTGGCCAGGTGCCTCTCCTCGTGTGACACGCAAAGAAACCCCCAGCCAAGTGAGAACTGTGTCTTTGCAGAGCGAGAATGTAGTGGTATCGATTCACAGCTATTCAAGTTGAATCAATGCAAAAGGAAAATCGAATACTTTCATAGTGCAAGTATTTTTATTGGCTGTATATAAACATATGCACACCCTTTTAGTACAAAGTGAATTACTGAGGTACGTTCTTTATTTTTCTTTTACTCTTTGAAGTTTTATGCTTCGCTTCCACTTGTATTGACCAAGCAAGTGAGATGCGGAGGAGCAGCAGCGCAAGGGCTGTGGCTGTGACCGTGGATCTGTAAGTGTACATTCTGGTTACGGCACAACCTCGTCCTGCAGCCTCGAGGGGTTCTGTCCCTGCAGCAGTGCCATAAGGAAGAGACAAGACATTTTCCAACACCAGCAAGAGTGTGTACTTTTATGTGAGGAAGGTGTTCAACATGGTATCAATGAGTCTTCATATTGTTTTGAAGTGTTCCAATCACTGTAGCTTTTAAAGGATGCATCGTATTTCGAGCTGACCTGTTTACCTAGACTCCTCCTCTAGCTCAACTGCTCCCCTCTCCCTTCTTCTGACTGAATTCCTCTGCTTTAATCTGAGTTCCTTTTTTAATGCGTTGCAATACAATTTGGGGTTTTTGTTTTTCAGGTGTGGCGTTGTTGG
>NW_009626900.1:36162-36419 GCF_000690535.1 Cariama cristata
ACAGCCAGTGCCCCCTCCACAGCCAGGTTGTGCCCGCCGGCCGTTGAGGATCCCAGCTGTAAGGGACTAGCCCTGTGTCTGGAGGCTCCTGGCTTTGTCTGCGGTGGGTGCCCTGCAGTTGGGGCAGCGAGGGCTGCCTGGTGGTGGTGGGGGTTTGGGGCCAACAGGGACCAGGGCTGGGGGGGTCTGCGCTCCTCTTTATTTTTCTAGAAGAGACCCCTCCCCTTTTTTTGGGGTGTGTGTACATATGTAAATGG
>NW_009626901.1:0-15225 GCF_000690535.1 Cariama cristata
TGCTGTAGCAGATCACTGGCCATTTCCCTGTGGATTACATGGGCTTTATTCTGCTCCCCATTCCTGCCTTCCAGCTCAGGGTCTGGGTACCCAGGGAAATGGTCTTGCTACTAAAGACTGAGGCAAAGAAGGCATTAAGAACCTCAGACTTTTCCTCATCCTTTGTCACTGTGTTTCCCCCTGCATCCAATAAAGAATGGAGATTCTCCTTCACCGTCTTTTTGCTGTTAATGTATTTATAGAAACATTTTTTATTGTCTTTTACAGTAGTAGCCAGATTAAGTTCTGGTTGGGCTCTGGTCCTTCTAATTTTCTCCCTCCATAGCCTCACAACATCCTTGTAGTCCTCCTGAGTTTCTTGCCTCTTCTTCCAATGGTCATAAACTCTCATTTTTTCCTGATTTCCAGCCATAGCTGTCTGTTCAGCCAGGCCAGTCTTCTTCCCTGTCAGCTTGTCTTCCAGCACATAGGGACGGCCTGCTCCTGTGCCTTTAAGACTTCCTTCTTGAAGAGTATCCAGCCTTCCTGCACTCCTTTGCCCTTCAGGACTTCCTCCCAAGGGACTCTGTGAACCAGTCTCCTAAACAGGCCAAAGTCTTTCCACCAGAAGTACAAGGTAGCCGCTCTGCTGACCCTGCTCCTTACCTCTCTGAGAACAGAAAAATCTCTCATTTTGTGATCACTATGCCCAAGATGGCCTCCAACCATCACATCACCCATAAATCCTTCTCTGTTTTCAAACAGCAGGTCCGGCAAGGCACCTTCCCTAGCTGACTCCCTCACCAGCTGTGTCAGGAAGTTATCTTCCAGGATACCACACTCCAGCAACCTCCTAGACGGTTTCTTCACTGTTGTATTGTACTTCAAGCAGACATCTGGTAAGTTGAAGTCCCCCAGGAGAACAAGGGCTAGCAATCGTGACACTTCTCCCAGCTGCTTATAGAATATTTCATCTGCCTCTTCATCCTGGTTGGGTGATCTATAACAGACTCCCACCATGATATCTGCCTAGAAAGCAGAAGCAGTTTTCTGCTATCAAAGGAGTAAGTTTGTTTAACAGCCTCCTAAGTATGAAAAATAGAAATAAACTTAAGATGGAGTTTGATCAAGGTATAAATGGAATCAGAGGCAGCTTCAGGCACACAGAAAGTACGCAGTTGCTTGGATGGGTACTAAAGTGATTAGAGGAGCAAGAAAAAATTGAGTAGATTCCCCAGACATCACGATTTCAGAGTGGATTAGGGAGTCAAAAATATGCAAACCTTCCACCCTTGCTAAGAAACATCCTCATTCCATCCACTTAGTGCATTGCATCCATGACCCCTCCTGTCCCTGCTGCCAGGGTGCGAGCAGTTGTGATAATGCTGCCTCAGCATGAGGGAAATAAGGTTGGACCATGGGCCGGAGGCATTCTCACAGCCATGGGCCTTGGTCTTGAACATGGTGTTGAGTAGACATGGTGCCAGCTAGCGGTGCTGGGAGGTCATGTTTAGGGAAAAGTGCCATCTGTGTCTTAAGTGCTCAGGAACGGCAGTGTTACAGAGCAACTATCAAAGTAAAAGCTGCCTACACTAATGAGAAAAGGGGACTGCCTGTGGTGGTCTCCAGTTTTGTATTTGGTTTTCAGTCCACATTCCTGACTTCAGTCCTCATCAAGTCAGTTCTGCCCCAGCCTCTTGTATTATGAAAACTGATTTACATATCCAAACAAATGGCCCTCGAAGGGGAAATTCAGGCTGACAAAACATAACTCTTGCTCATCCTTTCTAGAGCTATCTTTGCATTAAAGAAAAGATTAACAAACAAAACCAAGGAGATAAAGAAAGAAATGTCATGAAACCACTGGGATTTCTGAGAAACTATTCAACCATCCATGCACATTCATGAAGATGGGATTGGGGGGAGGGAAATTTCCCAGTTGACACGTTTCTCCACTTGTGAACATGTTGAAAGATCACTCATATGTTTTCAATGAAGTCACTGACAGTCAAGAATGCTAGAGGCAACAGCTGTTGGAGATTGATTTACCCCAAGGCTATTTAATCTCTCAGCCTCTCATAAGGATGCTTGCTAGGGGGAAGGTAAAGAAGCACAACTAAAAATTGTATTGCTTTCAGCAGCTGTTGTTATTCCTGAAAGCCAAGAATGGGTCAAAAAAATGTGATGAAAGTCTTGGATTGTTATCAGCTATAGGGGTGGCCAAAGCTTAGTGCTTCCTTTGGGGGTAGAGTTTCCTTTGTGGAATGAAATACAGTAAAATTACTAACTCCAAGAGGGCTTAGTTGCCTGGGAGTTACCGTGAAGTATATATGCGCCTTGGAATTTCCAGAATTATAAGTATACTATGTCAGTCTGGAGGGATACAGGTTGTGAAAAGCGGCCCTTGTGTTCAGTAACAGGAGCTGGGACAATCGGGCAGCAAGAAAAGATAACATAAAACATTCATTAAAATGGTGGAAAAAATGACTGAAAAGTAGAGTGCAGCTGCTGTACGTGTCAGTTACTATTTCAGAATGGTCTCCCTCTGTGAAACTCTGGATTCCTATTAAATCACATTGTCCAACCATGCATTAGACCCCTATGTTGTAAGACGTTTGCCTACCAAGTTGAAAATGCAACACATGCATCTCCCAGACGAGTTTCTTTTTGTAATCATGCATTTTCCACAGTCTGCTAGCAGAACTTTTGAGACAGGAAAATTAACATGGACTGCATGTTCAATGGAGAAAGAAATAGATGAACATCTTTGGTTCACTGGGGACTTAATTGCTGTGAATATGTAGGATGTCCTGTGGCTTCTCAGAGTGCATCATTGGACATAAAACTTATGTTTGTTCCCTCCAGTAATGCAAGTTGTTTGAGACAGTGCTGCATCCTGGGCATTAGCTGTCTACAACCTGACACCTCATTCATCTCTTCCAAATCCTTCCAGCGGATGGAACCTTCCAGGATGTACCTACACCAGGGCTTTAGTTTGGATCAAGAATACGCTTTTGAAGCAAATCTCCCATTATTCCCACTTACTGTTTTGAAGTAAATCTCCCATTATCCCCAATGATTGTGCTTTGGTTCCCACCATGAATCTGTCTTGCAGACCAAGAGCCAGATTCCTGTCAGATGAAACTGAAGTGGAAAGTGTGTTTTAGGAGCATACCTCATTGCACTGCACCACAAAGGGCTCTGCAAGACCAGACTAGAGCTAGTTCAGAGTAGAATAACCCCGAAATGTGAATAGTATGGCCATTAGGTCCTTAGCACTAGCTGTTTCATTATGCAGATTCACTCCTACCAGTCCACAAACCTTGCTGATAGTGACATAGCCATACAAATGCACCAGTTAATTAAAAACCTCTTCATAAAGAAAAAAAAAAGAAAAAAAGAAGAAAAGAAAAAACAATTAAAAATATCAGGTAGTGGGAGAATGGATATATGGATCTGAAAGTCACAGTTATCATGAAAATTACTATGATCAGAGGAGGATGAGTATTTTTCATGCCCTTGAGATCTTTTAACATTAGAAGAGTTCTCAGGAGCAACACACAAGGTAGCGAAGACAGAAGAATTCAAAGATGTCAACCTTTGGTTAGCATAGACCTAAAATTGCTTTAAGTATTCTTCAAATGCTGAAAAAATGGCAAAGCCACAGAAAAGATCATAATGCTGAAAAACAGGTAGTGTGCTCTTGAAGAGTATCTACATATGATTTGCTCTTATGACAGCAATTAATTGTACAGTGCATGTAGCCACACCACTCTTGCACAGGACTGTAAAGGAACTGCTCATCACAGAGCCTTGGGATTATTACTTAGTTCTGTGAACTTGATGCATAACTGAAGTTTATCCAACCTATTCAAAACCTTTGGCCCTGAGAAAACTAGTAAAGGGATATTTTTGATGAGTGGTTTGGGACTACAGGAAAGAAGTCATCAAATTACTGAAAATTCCTGTCTCACAGTTACTTAAAAGAACAGAAAAGTAATTTTTCTTGTGGCTTTTCAAGAGTTCTCCCTCTGGGACAAAATGGAAATGGGAAAAAGGAGAAATGCAAAAATTAAGAAAAATTAATTATGAACTGTGTCGAACAGAATCCAGTAACAATTTTTCTGCTGATTACACCAAAGGTTGGATCAGGCATTTTTAGTACAGTAGTCTTCAGAACATTTGATAGCTTCACAGTGGTATGATTAAATAGATAACCAGTTCCCCTTTTTATCCACTTGCCACCAAGCTGACAGGCATTTTATGCTAGTAAAGGAATATGCAAGTCCTGTACATGATGGCCTTCCCAAACAAGAAGTGTCATGCAAAGATTATTTGATTTTCTAATTGCAGTCTTACAAAAGAAAAAAAAAAACCCCACAACCTAACGCTTTTGAGCTAGAGACTAGATGGTATTAGTACTGTATGGAAAAACAGAATAATGAAAATATTTGACACTTGCATGTTTTTTACCCTATGGCACTCTAACAACATATGCTTGTACTTACCAAAACTTTCACTGAAGTGCAACCACTTCTGGTCCATGGATAATCCTTGTCCTCAAAGAACCACCCAGCACAGATGTCTGTGCTCTTCTTTGCAGTAACATTAGGTACAAAGTGAGGCTTGCAAGGATCTGACCAAAGCTCCTGCTAACCTCACTAGCTGTAGATCACAGCCTTTTCATGGGGCTGTTCCCCAACAACTGAAAGATAAGGGATTTGTTCAATTCCGGCTCCAATGTTTATAGCATGATCCAGCCAAAATCCATCCTTGCAGGTCTTCAGGGTAGTTTTCTTTTCCCTATGTATTTGAACCTATCTTTCAGCATCTTCTCTACCAGACACCGGCCATAAGAGCCCCTGATGCAGCTGGTTCCCCTCTCATCTTGCAATAGCAAGGAAGTGGTTATACTTTTCAGCCACCTGACAAATAAACTTCTACACTTTATTTGAAAACAGTTTTTTCTCTTTTTTTAAACCCAAATTTGTCATTTCTATTTGTTCAGGGAGGCATTTATATTCCTTCTGCAGATACACCCTAGAAATGCCCTGCAACATTGAGTATTCACAGACAAACCTTGCTTCAGGAAAGCTTTTGTGTTGACAGATAACGAAGTACCAGCACCAGCAGTGAAGGTATGAAGGTGCTGTCATCTAAGCTTGTTCCATAGCACAATCTGAGTTCCTATTCATCGCACATACATGCTGTTTCAAAAGAAGCCTGCTCAAGCAGTGTGACCAGAGGACAAAAGCAGAAACTCTCACGCTCCCTCAGCCTGAAGCCACCTGTGCCAATGCACCCTGGGCACAGCCTGTGTACAGCCATGGCCATCCAGGATGAGTCCTTCATTCGCACCTCACATCAGCCTTTGCAAGCAGCATCACATCTTCGATATAGGGCAGAGAAGCGGACTGGAATCTTTCCCAAAAGAGGTCAGTGTAAAGGGAACTGTAGGCAGCAGAGCCACTGGCCTCTTGTTGTTGCTGTAATGACCCATGCAGCTCAGGTCAAAGAGCACAGTCCCAATGACAGTGAGAAACAGATGAAGACTTAGCAAGGGACCCATTTGTATTATGAAATATTTTAGTGTGTTTGTTCTCTGATAAGTTATAGAAATAGCTGATGCCATTATAAATGTGTGAGTTCAAGATGTTACAATTCAGATAAAGAACATACTTCTCAGCCCTGTATATTTTTTTCCTTAGACCTACTTCATAAAGCTTCGTTCTATAAAACAACTGCCTTGATCAGTGCTAGAACATGTGGAAAATATTTCATGCAGAGAGTCAGGATCAAGACATAATCTGGTAGGTCTCTGGTCATTTTAAAGCCTTCCCATATACAATCACCCTTCTACTGTAGATGGAAATCCTGGGGGCAAGGGATAGTTGCTCTGTCTTGGTTTTAGGTGTGAAAGTCAGTAGGGGAATGTGGAAGGCTTAGGACATACCGTCCCTGAGCAGTAAGTCTCAACTTGCAAAGGAGATTCTAGTTAGGCAACAACAAATTCCTTCCTCTCATTAGAGATAAGTTCCTTAGCATCAGGAGCCTTCTCTGGAATGTGTCTTTGAGCTCCAAGGTCATTCTAACGATGGGGAAAAAGAGATCTTGGTGGTATAAAGCAACAGCCTGTGAAGCGGATTTCTTAGACCCCACAAGCTGCATGTGAAGGAATGAGCAGCAGCGTGTTGGAGACCTTGCGAAGCTGTGAGCTGTGTGCTTACAGTGCAGGGAGAGGTCAGGCCTGGAGCAAAGCACAGAGAGGCAGATAAGAAATCACCCACATCAGGTGCCATTTCAAAATTGGTATCAGTGCAGAACAGTGTTTTCCACAAAATATTCCAAAAAGAAATGAGAAAATTTTGTGGCCCTTTCCAGTGATAAGGATGCACTGGATGATGGTAGAAAGTGAGGAAGCGGATGTATTTCCCAGGCTCTGTGGTACACCACCTTCCTGCAGTCACTAAGTGACAGTGAGATAAACATTACAAATGAGGATAAATACAGAAAGGGTAAAAATAAACATTTTCATTCACCCAGCCTCATCACCCATGAATGAGAGGATCATGGAAACTCAAAGAATAACACTAAAAATGGCCTTCATCAATCTCTCTGTCCCTCCACATCCAAAGACAATGAGCAACTCAGAGCCACCAGATACAACTATGACAAAAAGCAAGGGAACAGATAGGGAGGAGTAGTCTTGGTCTTAAAGTAGAACATCATCCCTAGAGGAAAAGATTAAAATAATCAAGGATTCATAGGAAACATTGTTGAAGAGACTCTTGGAAACTTAACTAGTTTTATCCTCAAGTCCAAGGAATACAATTTAGCTGAATTTAGGAAAATTATCTTTACTTATTTGCATGTAAGTGCCTAACTAATTGCCTATTACAAAGGTTTTACACTTGCTTCTAAAACAAGGAAGTTTAGCTTTTCATTGTCAATGGCTGAACATCAGACTAGACAATCTGAACATTTCAGGGCAAATCTAAGTTCTGAAATATTCCTCTCATCTCCTGGGATGTCTTGGTCATAAATGGAAAATCCCAAATCTCCTAACTTCTGTATTAGCAGATCCCTTTTTACGAAGTGAAGCATTTTGCCACTGAAAACAAAAAGCCATCTTAAATGTATGTATAAGCAGAAAGTGGAAACTTAAACAGGTGCATGTTCATTTATATACTGTTACCTTCTTATAGTCAGCACTAGTCCCAAGCTGACAGCAGTGCCCTTTAAAAACAACTGATCAGATTGTTGTGTGAAGTTAGGTGTGGAGGTTTTCCTCTAAAACGTGTCCTCCTTCATAAAAATGTCTTGAAGGAGAGATGAGTTACAGAAGTGTGTGTTTGTATGTGCATGTGTCTGCACTCGTGACTTCAGACTGGAGGAAGGAGGGAATGCTCTGTCACACCGGGGAATTTCCATGTCCCAGATTACTGCAAATGGGGTGAAAAATGATAAAAATTAGTACGATGCCTGGTCCTATTTCTCAATTCCTCATGGAGCCTGGAGGCACAAACTATTTAGCAGCTGGGCTGGGAAAGAAAATTCCCCCTCCATGAAACATTATAGCACAGTTGAGCACATTTACGGTTGCACAAAACTTTTAATGGCATCAGCTATTTTCTTTTGGGAAAGACAAAATATTTGAAAGCACAGCCTTGTTCTCCTGCTGCAATTTTCTAAAGAAATTTTCTCTTTTGCCTGAAAGAATAGCCAGTCATGAATATGCATGCATATGCAGGCACTGGGCAAGCCAGGAGAACCGAGTGCCTTTCCCAGGAAGCCTGCCTGCAGGATGTCCTGGAGGGGCTGACGACTTCCAGTGCCCATCAGTTTAGCCTCCCGCTGGGTCTCAGCACAAAATAATAGCCTGTCAGAGGTGATCCGAACAAATGTACCCAAGCACAGTGCAGGAGTGCATTGCCCTAAAGAATCAATTTTAACACTGTTTTAAATTTCTCCTTACCCTCTGTCAGGAAAATCACAATGAGACAGTTGGATAAAAAGAGACAAAATGCAGGAAGCTTTTTGTGTTTTAATATCTGGAGACCAGAAGTGAGGGCTACTTTGTTTGATTGCTGTCATTTCTTTATCACTTCTGAGATTATGTTGTCTATGTGGGATGTGGTGAAGAAATATATTTGTCTTTTATCTTTCCTTATATTGAGCTCAGCATGATCTCAGAGTTGCTGGATAACAAGAAGACAGTCCTCTGTGAGGCCTGTATTGACGTTACAAGCAGGAGGACTGTAAGTGCTTCAGCTCTTTGCATGTTCTCCAGAAAATCAGAAGAATAATGAAGAGCATTTATATAGACAGCATGAGTCAGGAAAGAGCAGGTATCATGGGGATCAGAAGAGGAAGAAGCACCTTTCCAAGATGATGTTAACTCTGGTGGTTCTTTAGCATGCACCAAGATCTTAGGAAGCATGCCTGAAAACGGAGTTTGTCATGCTCTTCCTCATCTTAATGGGGCTTGCATTGGGAGTCACTAATTTATAGGATTTGTCTTTCTACCATAGAATCATCCCAGTTCAAAACCGTTGATATGTGAAGCTACAACATACCATTCTAAAGCAGGGAGTGGTATACAATTTTTAGGACAGTGAGTTGGTAAGAATGAGATTTTCAACAGTTTGTTTTACACAGTGCCTGATTTTGGTTACACAGCTCAAGACATTAATTTCTAGAGTGCCAGTAAAAGTTGCACGTACTCAGTATTTCTAGAAAACAGGTCCCAGTATGCCCCACTATATTTTCTAAAAATTTAGAAGCTGGTTTTGAGCCTACATTTTTAGAACAGCTCCTTGAACTGGCCTCTACATTTTACCATCCACATCTTAACCCTTGGTCTATCTTATCACCAAAGTCATTTGTGTAGAAATAAACTCCAGAGGCCATCTTCTAAGATTGCTAGCCTTAAAGTAAGTGAGCCAATCCATTGATGTCAATTGGACAAATTTTATCTGCATCTGCACATGAACAAGACAAGTGATACCTCCTCCCTAGCCCACAAGACTTACAAGATGTGGGATGGGACATTACAAGACTGTCCAGTTCCACTTTTTTGTATTCCACATATTTTTTTCTCAAAGTAGAATCCACACAATCAGAAAAAGTGCAGCCATCATCCTCCCAGGAATAAGTAAACCTGAGATACCAGGAAAAGAGTTCATCTTTTTTTCTTCAGAAGGAATGCTTCAAGATACTAACTGATAGATATCATCTTCCTGTCTGAAACCAACTATCATGTCCATTACCAGCATCTGCGTGGGTAGAGAAAAGTATTGGAAAAGTCAGAAGGTTAAAAACGCAGCAAAACAGAGAATTGAGCCTGCCTGACAAGTTGGGCAAGTAACCACTTGTACAACTTCGTCTACCCTTGAGAAAAGACAAGCTCTACCTAGAAATGAACCCCTTCTGTGAGCACAAGGATCATGCAGCCAGGTTGCCTTTCCATCTTGCAATGGTATTAGAAGTTAACCAGCATCGTGCTTTTTTTTTGCTAGGTACAACATTGTAATTTAGCGCACTTAGAGTTTGAAGCCACAGGGCTCAACTCCTCACATGTTGTGTGACTTTTAACATGCAAACACCTCAATTCCCACTTCTTAGTCTTGAATGGTATTTGGTATAATACACGGAAATAGTTAGATGGCTGCTCTGGGCCTTGGAAGACGTTTAGGCAGTTTAATTAACCCAGGTTTCAGCAGTGTAGACCAGCTTAAGGCACATAATTTTTTAATAGTGTAATAATGAAGATGTCAGACTCAAAGCCAAGATCTACCAATTCTCTTTGTTCAAGAGCTCTCTCTTTTTTTAAAGTTTTTCAGTTACAAAGAACATTATAGCTATAGTTACTACTCAGATGTCAGAGCTTACCATACCCAAGCAAGTGGGACCCTGTCATTTGACAGTCTGTCATAGAAGCATAGAATCATTTAGATTGGAAAAGATCTTTAAGATCATTGAGTCCAACCGTTAACCTAGCACTGCCAAGTCCACCACTAAACCATGTCCATAAGCGCCATGTCTACACAACTTTTAAATACATCCAGGGATGGAGACTCCACCACTTCCCTCGGCAGCCTGTTCCAATGCTTGACAACCCTTTCAGTGAAGAAATTCTTCCTAACATCCAATCTAAACCTCTCCTGGTGCAACTTGAGGCCACTTTCTCTCATCCTATAGCTCGTTGCTTGAGAAAAGAGATTGACCCCCACCTCGCTACAACCTCCTGTCAGGTAGTTGTAGAGAGCAATCAGGTCTCCCCTCAGCCTCCTTTTCTCCA
Organism: Cariama cristata; assembly: GCF_000690535.1. Taxonomy (NCBI): domain Eukaryota; kingdom Metazoa; phylum Chordata; class Aves; order Cariamiformes; family Cariamidae; genus Cariama; species Cariama cristata. The sequence goes on from NW_009626901.1 coordinate 10,280, forward strand.
GGCTAAACCACCCCAGCTCCCTCAGCTGCTCCCCATCAGACTTGTGCTCCAGACCCTTCACCAGCTTTGATGCCCTTCTCTGGACCTGCTCCAGCACCTCAATGTCTTTCTTGTAGTGAGGGGCCCAAAACTGAACACAGTACTTGAGGTGCGGCCTCACCAGTGCCGAGTACAGGGGGACAATCACTTCCCTGGTCCTGCTGGCCACACTGTTTCTGATACAAGCCAGGATGCTGTTGGCCTTCTTGGCCACCTGGGCACACTGCTGGCTCATGTTCAGCCAGCTGTCAACCAACACCCTCAGGTCCTTTCTGCCAGGCAGCTTTCCAGACACTCTTCTCCAAGCCTGTAGCGTTGCATGGGGTTGTTGTGACCCAAGCGCAGGACCCGGCACTTGGCCTTGTTGAATCTCATAAATTGGCCTTGGCCCAATCATCCTGCCTGTCCAGACCCTTCCTACCCTCAAGCAGATCAACACTCTCACCCAGCTTGATGTCATCTGCAACATTACTGAGGGTGCACTTGATCCCCTCATCCAGATCATTGACAAAGACATTAAACAGAACTGGCCCCAACACCGAGCCCTGGGGAACACCACTTGTGACCAGCCGCCAACTGGATTCAACCCTATTCACCACCACTCTTTGGACTCCGTCATCCAGCCAGTTTTTTACCCAGCGAAGAGTACGCCCATCCAAGCCATGAGCAGCCAGTTTCTCCAGGAGAATGCTGTCGGAAAAGGTGTCAAAGCCTTTACTAAAGTCAAGGTAGATCACATCCACAGCCTTTCTCTCATCCACTAAGTAACCACCTTTTCATAGAAGGAGATCAGGTGAGTCAAACAGGACCTGCCTTTCATAAACCCATGCTGACTGGCCCTGATCACCTGGTTGTCCGGTACATGCTGCGTGATGGCACTCAAGATGATCTGCTCCATTTGATTTGAATTGATTTGAACTGATTTATCTTTGATTTGAATGCTATCCAAGCACCTGAATTTAGACTACATTTTTTAAACATCTAACCTCCAGCCACAGTATCCTTAGTAATGATCTTCCTTAGCAATGTTTTTGACACTACTATTTATGCTGTGTTGTAAAACTGATGTATAAGAAATACTGAAAACATTTTCTAGCTCTGATGGTTTGGCATTTCTTCCAAATAAGCAGGTTCAGAGATGTTAAACGCAGGCTTCATCAGACTAGATGTGAGTGTTTACAGTGTAAGCATCTACATTTATGTTCATTGCCTAAGCAACTTTTAGTCAGTGGTGAGTTACTTGATGTAATATAGGGTATGCTTTCATAGTAAAATACACTCTCACATCTGGTCCAGTGAATCACAGTCTGAATGCAATTGACTTTATTGACTGGATTCTCCACCAAATTTCAGAGGAGCTTAGACACCTCACCCACACACATTATGCACTGTAGACTCCTAAAATTAGCAGATATAAATCCCACCTTAGCATCTCACTTTCATTAAAACACAAAAGAAGGACAATTTCTAGATAAATCTTTTCTTATACTCAAGGGTAAAGCTTGTAATTTGGATTCTTGTTATTAAAAGCAAAAACATAAATTTCCACCATTCCTTGCACTTAACTCAGTCCCAACACCATTGTATCCCATACTTTTCTTTTGTCTCTTCTACACTTTGTTGGTTGCAGCTTTAAGAGGAAAGCTAGTCCTTCCCCAAAGAGATATTTTTCAGCACAACAAATTCAGCTGGGATTAACCTAAGTTCTTCGGAGTTTCTCAGAGATGCTCATGCAAGTGCTGCTTCTCTTTCTTCTTTTCCTTTTTAAAAGAAGTTGGCACGGCTCTCTCTCACATATGCACAAGAAAGGAAGCAGGGGAAAAAGCTCCCCAAAACTGTGATGAGTTGCCCCTTTCAAAGAATACTGATGTCAACATCACACTTTGATCCTCACAACTAGCCAGAAATATTTCAGAAATATCTCTTTATTCAAATATTTAAGAACTTAGAGAAAATCCATGGCAGGTGACATAATTTAGAGGTTGTACAACTCAGTTCCATAATAAAACACACTGCTCTCCTTATGCTTAGCTGCACCAGATTTTGCTTTCAGAGCAGAGTCAAAGGACCTTTCACCCTGGTATAGATCTGGGATAACCCTGCCAAACTCAACAGAATTAAAAGTCTGTGAAACAGAGTAAATCACAGCCACAGCAACTCATTTAATTTTAGCAGAGCTACTCCACTTTCCCAGCAGTCTAACTAATTGTTTGGCCTTGTTCCACTTTCCCTAAAGTCTGAAGCATCCTTTTTTTTCTATCAAATATTAACAAGAGCCTATGTATCACTTGTCAGTAGATGCTTAACAAACTGAGCACCCTTCAGCAGCTCCTCTGCAGCCCAAACCCAACTGCAGCTCTAGGCTTTGTCCTAACCCTAATCCTAACTCAAGGATTTGACTGAATCTCAGGTCAAGATCCTCAGCCATGGCCCAGATGGAAAAGTTTTCACAGGAGACTTCTCTGTGCAGCCTACCCCTTCCTTTGGCAGCCCCCTGCAGCCCCACTCCAACTGAAGTCGATTTTTATTCAGGGAGAAACTAAAAGGCGTAAGGTGAGTAAAACAATAGAAACAGAAAAATGCATCCAAGACTAAGCTGAACGAAGTAAAACACAGACAAATAGCAGCAAATCTGAGTAGTAGCTGAGAAGGGTAACTCTAAGGATAACAGCAGTAAGGCAGTGTCCTAACAACTGTACTCCATTGGCTTCCATATTTTTCAGTGTATTTATCTTTTAATAGGTGACATTCCCTGTCATACCCTTCAAATCTCACAAGTTTATTGCTGTTTGCACAGTGTAGCTTCCATCCCCAAAGGCTATATGGCTGACAGGGGAAGAAATATATGTAAATAAGACTTTCGCTGTGTTCCCCCTGGCAGGCAAGTGGCTGCATGTCTTCCATTCTGAAATCTGACAGTTATGAAAACTTGCCAGCTACACTGGTGGGATTTGGGGCCAAAACGGTAGCAATCTAGGGGAGGACACTGAGACACAAGTATGACTGCGAAATCATTTGAGTTGCGGCTAGAGTTCAGGGCTCAGGCTCTGCGTAGGCTGGGTACAAATCCTAGACTCATGGGAGGGAAGGCAGATTTTAAAGTGATTTGGTGCCCTCTAATGGCACGGATGCTTTTTACTAAAATGTTCTGATAAACACATTTTAACCCCAAAATGGTCACTGTCATTGCTAACAAGCTCAGTTCAACTGGCATAGTGCTATTTTCAAGCATTAGTTTAGTTGGCTCACTCTACTGATAGGACTTCTCTCCCACTGGCTAATTTATATTTCCATTTATCATCTGGGCTTTGTAGAGGTTGAAGTATCTTATGAATTCAAATAATTGAGATCCTACTAAGCTTTATGTGCACGGTGAGGACACAGCCACCCTATCAGCTCTGTCATGCGAGGAATGAAATCTGTTTGCCCTGTCTGAGCTTCATCCTATACTGCCAGAAAAGCCTGCTGCTACCATGGTGGGAACATGCATGTTTCATCAGCTGTGACCAAAATAATCACTGGGCAGTGCAGAGCCTGTGCATGCCTCTTGTGCAGATGAATCTGTTGAACTACAGAGTATATTTCTTAAAGTTTCTGAATTTGGTAGAGTATAGTGAGTAGTTCAGAGCTCCCTGTAATCACTCAACGGTTCACTTTCTGGAGTGAAATCATGGGTACTAACCTAAAGAAGCACATCAACTGCCCACTGTCAAATTGCCTGAGGAAAATGGAAAATTAGAGCAAAATAGAACTATTTACATAAATTTAGGCTTTTCCTTCTGCTGCTGCTCTCCCACCCCTAGCTGGTATTGTTGTCTCCAACAGTTCTCTAACCATCAGGGTATATCGAGAGCTTTTATAAGGTACATGCACACAGAGCAATGCAGGTACCTGCAAGTTTCTGTGCACCTTCTGTGTCCTGGTTAAACAGAAGCTAATTGCAATCAGGATGCCTTTTGTTTGCATGGTATTGTGTTAAAATTAATAAGCCCTGGAAGAGCTGTAGAAGAATCATAAGATGCTAAGTGGCTGTGTGATAACATAACAGATGCAATTCAGCCTAGATAAATCCAAAGCAATGAACATAAATAAAAACAAACACAACTTTATCTAGATACAGTGAAAAACTCCAAATAAGATTTTACCACTCAGAAAAGTGATCTTGTAGTGATTGTTCACGCAGTGACTCTAGAAAAGGCAAACTGAATCACTCAGGAAAGAGTAGATTAAACAAAACACCATTATGACATTATGTTCAAATTCTCTGGTGTGTCTAGAGTTGCCTGTGTTTCTTGCAATCACAGCTCAACAACAGACAGTAGAACCAGAAAGCACGCAGAAAAGCATGACAGAGATGATCAACAGCACAGAATAATTTCCATACAAGAAACAATTAAATAGTCAAACACAGAAGATGTGGAGATAATAGTTGATAGAGACTATCTGCTGGTTTTCATAGTACAAGAACTATGAGCACCAAATACTTTTAAGCCACAGGTTTAAAAACAGAAAGTGACCCTTTTCCTCACACCCCTCACCCCCCATTAAATGTTGAAATTAATTGCCACAAAATTTTGGGGGTTAAAGGTGAGCTGGACCTATGCCTGAAGGATGGATCCATCAAGATTTACAGAAGCATGACAGACCTCGAGTTCAAGGATTTCCTATCCCCCATGGCTGGAAGCTGAGAGGAGGAGAAAAGTTGTTCATGGAGGCAAGGAAAAGGAAAGCTAGCCAGAAGTTTGATTGAGAAACCTACAGCTCTGCAGATTTTCCAGATCTTCTAATATTGTCTGCCTTAGTATCACTGAACGTGAGAAAGACAGCACACCAGAGAGTGCCCTGTGGCTGAAGCAATAATGAAGGTAGGTCTCCCTTGTGGCTTAATCTGATATTTAACTCTTTCC
>NW_009626901.1:15256-29109 GCF_000690535.1 Cariama cristata
TCCCTGGCAAGGTTCATCCCCTGCACTCCAGGTGTGCTGACCCCTGCAATTTCCCCAAATGCGGGAAACTCAACTGCATAATTTGTGGTAGTGGGGGACTGCACTTTCCCCTGAATATGCCTTGAAGGTCTGAGTACACCTCAAAGCATCTGTGACTGTGTATGAGGTCATGCTGGAGCACCTCAAAGTGTGTGGCCATGGATAAGCCCACAACAAAGCAGGTACATCCCTGCAGAGACTGCAGCCGTAGACAAGGCCATGTTGGAGCAGGTTCACTCCTGAAGAGACCGTGGCTGTGGGTAAGGTCACAATGGAGCAGGTACATCTCTGAAGGCATTGTGGCCCATGGATAAGGCCACACTGGAACAGGTGCACCTCAAAGCAACTTTAGCTGTCAATAAGTCTATCCTGCAGCAGGTATACCCCTGGAGTGACTGTGGCTCTTAAATAAGTCTCCACTTGCAGTAGGTACACCCCTAAAGGACTGCAGTCTCTGGATAAGTCCAAGTTGGAGCAAGGGCAAAGGGAGGAGTTCATTGCAATGTTAAACCCTATGATCTGGTCCAATGGGACCAGGGGTGGAGATTGTAATGGAAATACCTTTAAATTGTTGTAATCCATGATTTGAGTTGCATGTTATAGGAATTACTATAGCAGCAACAACCTGAATCAACAGAGGACAAACCTTACAAGTAGTAGTGCAAGTGCAGCAGTGACCTGACCTGAGCTGGCTTTGGTGCCCAATAACTCCGGTCCTCCAGTCCTGAGTGACCATCATAACAGATGGAACCCAAAGTCATAGATTAAATGAACTCACATTTTGTGGACATGTGTGGACATTTTACAGACATTTTACAGGGGAGGTTCATAGACTAAAGAAATTACATCTGTGTATTATATCAAAGGATGGGAAGGGGGGTGGTGGCTAACGAAGATGTATTGGATAGCATGGGACAAGAGCATGACATAAATCGTATGTAATAATGGGTTGAAAATGTGTTGGTTTTGACTGAGATAGAGACAATTTTCTTCATAGTAGCTGGTACAGGGCTATGTTTCAGTTTTGTGCAGAAAACAGCATTGATAATACAGGGATGTTTTCGCTGTTGCTGAGCAAGGCTTACACAGCATCAAGGCCTTTTCTGCTCCTCACCCCATCCCACCAGCAATCAGCTGGGGATGCACAAGGAGCTGGGAGGGGACACAGCTGGCACAGCTGACCCCAGCTGACCCAAGGGATATTCCATACCGTATGGCGTCATGCTCAGCATATAAAGCTGGGGGAAGTAGAATGAAGGGGGAACGTTTGGAGTGATGGCGTTTGTCTTCCCAAGTAACCGTTAGGTGTGAGGGAGCCCTGTTTTCCTGGAGACGGCTGAACACCTGCCTGCCCATGGGAAGTGGTGAATTAATTCCTTGTTTTGCTTTGCTTGTGTGTGTGGCTTTTGCTTTACCTATTAAACTGTCTTTATCTCAGCCCACAAGTTTTCTCACTTTTACTCTTCCAATTCTCTCCCCCATCCTGTTAGAGGGGAGTGAGCGACCGGCTGTGTGGGACTTAGTTGCTGGCTGGGGTTAAACCATGACACTGGAGACAGAGGAAAAGCAGATGCACATGTGTTTACTTTGGCGGTTACCAATAATATAAAAGCTTGGCATTGCTCAGAATGCTTTATGTTGAAGGCCTTTCCCAGAATAATCAAGCAGTAATACAGTCTAAAGCTAGGAGATGTCATTTCTTCTCATCTGACATCCAAATACTGCTTTTTCTTCCTAGTTGTCTTTGAATTTTGTCTAGTGACTTCTCTTCAGCTTCTGTGTGTTTCCCAGAAAGATAATCAGTTTGGATTTGAGGGTATCAAGATTTGGCAGATCTACTGTTCTCTTCAGCTCATTCCAGTAGCAAATCTCCTTCATTATTAAAAGCATTTGTCTAATTATCATTTTAATTCATCTTGGTTTTGCACTCAACCATAAGTTCTTGCTATGCCTTTTTGTACAAAAGAGACTTCTAAACCTAGGGTTTTTCTCCCCTAAGAGTTGATCACACACTCTAATGATGTCTTTTGCTGTGGTACTATGTATTACATGCAGAGCCATGGATAGAAAGCTCTATGAATTTCAACATCGCTCCCTTCCTCTTGCTTCTGCATCAGCTAATGTGTTCCCCTGACTGAGCCCTCTAGAAGGATGCTCTGCCAGGACTCTCAATCTCCTTTTGGATAAACTAAGCAAATAGAGCTCTTCAAGTCTGTCAAGAAAAGCATCATTCTTCAGCCTTTGTATAGCATTTATGGTTCCTTACTACCTTATCTCACTTGATACTCTTTTTGAAACCCTAACAATTGAAATGAATGCAGGATCCCTGTAGCATCACAAAAGGCGCCAGAGGCAAAATGCTTCTACTCCCACTCTAGTATTTTTATACTAGACTATTACATGAGGACTTCATGTCTGATTTCTTGCCCAACACCCCCTCCTCCTTCCCCATTTTTTTCCAGAGTGTCTGTTATGGAGCATATGGTCCCTGTTTGGTAACTCTCACCCAAACACCCTGCTCCTAAATGTCACAAATACTGTGAAAGCCAATTACTGCACAGGAGGTTAATCAGATCCATAACTTCCCAAAAATTCAATATACAGGCTGGAAAATATCCCAGAAAAGAGATTAATTTTGGATAGTCTGAGTCTTGGTATACTTCCATGGGATTTACACTTAACCTCTGACCCAAATGAGGGTTGTGGAGGGACCATAGACAAAAGCAGTGCTCTGGTTCCTGTCCCATGTAATTCACATCCCAAATGAATAGCTGGTATCTGCAGGCACCACAAATTACAATTCAGAGAGTAGGAGAGAGAAGCCACAGTGAAGTTCTTGGTGTCATGAAGGAGCATCCTCCTAAGAGGGTCACTTGAAAGAAAACGTGACTGAGGTGATATTGCCCTTCAAAGAACTTTCTGTCCATTGTTAAGTGCTTTTATTACATTGTACCACTGCTGCAGAGAGAAAGAAATCTTAAGCTATTAGAGAAGAGAAAAGCTTCATTATGGCTCCACACCCTCAGGCATGTGAAAAACAAGTGCTTCAGGCCTTCCAGGATTAGGCTGATAAAGATGAGAGGGAAATACATTCTGGAGCAATGAGCTATTAAAAGACCAGATAAATAACTTAGACAGAGGCATTTCTTGGTGTGGTTGAATATATTCCTGGAGCATGGTTACTTATCTCCTCTTTGCTGTTATATACTTGCACAAATGGTTAGTATTTCAGGAGGTAAAAATCCCTGCATGGCTCTACTGCATAATAGCATGTCAGAGTGCTTTTTCCTGCAGGATCTCTGCTTAGAGACTCTTACACAATGCATAGTCTGAAATAAGCAACAGCTGCCTTAGTCTGCTTTGCAGCCACATCTAGATCCATCACATACAAGTGCCTTACCAAATATTTTACCAAGACTCACATTTGGGGGTTCATTATAACTCCCAATAAAGAACAGGTTGGGTTTGTGAGAAGAAAAAGGGGAAGAATAAGATGAGGAGTCGACAGCCTTGACTTGGCACAGACAATTAAGGCCAACCACAGCAGTCTCTCAAAGACCAGAGGAGTTTGGTCCCTCCGCAGTTACTAACAGACAACCAGTAGAAATGAATGTTGCAGAAGGTTACTATAAAGACAGTTTCCGCTCTGGAAAGTCCACAGATCTGAGTAGGGATGAAACCAATAGTATGGCAAAAGCAGAATAAGGAATGAGATCCTTCCCATTACGCAAACAAAGAGAAACAGAGTGCTTAGCCTTCTGCACAGTGACACCAATGCTGTTTCAGAAATGGATGTTTTAAGGTGCTTCTTCGCACCCAGTCCTCATGAAAGGGGCAACATCCCTGAACCCTCCTAGATACCCCTCTGGAACCTGCCTTCCACAAAAAACCTCCTCAAAATGAATTAGAAACTCTACAGGAAAACCAGAACAAAACAGTGTTATCCTTTTCTGCACTCTGCAGTACTTTCCTCTAAAGCATGTACTAAAGAATGCTTTCCACAGAATGTAATTTCTGCCTTGAGAAAAATACCCCATGCTCTTCCCAGCAACAGAGGCAATCTCTTTATACCACTCTCAGTACGTGTCACATCTCAGCCATACCAGAAGCTACAACAGGCACATCCAGACAGGTTAAAATGCTGAAGTACTACTTCAGCTGACGGTGCTTGAGTGTCTTTTGTGACTGTCTTTATTTCATACCTGGAACAAGAGCTTGGACAAAGCACAGGTTTTCTGTGTTGCTGTTCATAGACACGTCTATTAAGTGCTCACATTGTAGCAGTGTTGGTGGCCAAGTACTGTAAGATCTTCTATTGCCACAATAATTACACATCTCCCAAGTTTTGAAACATCAGCTCAAGTTGTTCCCAACTATTCAATGGCAGTTTATTTTCCTGGCAACGACCACATGGTGGTGATGTATCACCATGAGTTCAATGTTCAGGTCTGACTCCCAGGAACTGAATATTTGACTAAAGGAGCTGGAAATATACAGCACAGCACATTTACAAGGATGCTTGTGGAGTGAGCCCTCTAATCCCACTTTACCTCAGAATTTATACTCATTGCTTAACTGCTTTGCTTATGGGGTTGTGTGGCTTTCCAATCAAAAATATCCTACAATTTTTCTAACAGATGTATTTCTCAGCAGGTACATCCAAATGCAGCAGTATTTAGAGTTACACACAGAGAATTGAATTTATTTGTCCATCTGATTCATCTCCCGAGCTGCTTTTTTTAAAAAAAATTCTTCAATATTCAATCCACTTCCCAGAAAAAAAGCGCTTCTGAGAACTCCTTCAGAGTCAGGCAATGTTGAATGCACATTCTTCTGAATTTCTTCCAAAAAGTCTTCCTCCATAAAGCTTTTCAGCCACCCTTCACCAAAGACAGGTGCTAAAAAGAATGTGTACTGCATTGTCATTGTGCTTTTCAGCCCATTCACAATATAGGCCTTAAATTAGCTACTATATGTCCTTGACTGAATGTAGACAGTGACAGCCTGATCTAATGCACAGTGAAGTCAATGGGAGCCTTTCAGTTTTTCCTCATTTGGCCCTGAATCAAGGTCAAAGTTGTCTAGTTCAGGAACCAGATCTTCTGTGTTTGTACAAAGATGATTATCCTCCAATATGGATGTAGGTTACAAAAAAATCCATTACGACTTTGTGCACAAAAGGAGCTATATGTAACAAAGACAGCATGTCTCAAACCAACAGAGATTAGCTCCAGTTTAATTGGTTTGAAACAAGGGCAGATCATCAACAGGGACAGGAGAACTGGTTTGGACTTAATGAGAAATGCATCATTTCCCACTCACAAACTTTCACTGCAAACTCACTCTGAACTTTCAGAGTCAAAACTAATGATCTTTTTCCTTGCATTGTCATGGGCCTTCCTACTTCTAGGTTTTGTCAAGGATCAGAGAGATACACACCACCACAGAAAGAGGGCTCTTTTTTCACAGGGAGCGACTACATTACAGGAAATATAAGAAATGTCATGAAATACTGTATTCATGGATATTTTCTAGACCAAATGTACACAGACTCCTGCAGTTCAGACAGGCCACTCTAATAACATTTTGCCTTCTGACTGGAAAATCCTTCTGTGCTTTGGAAGTGTTTGGTATCACAGCCCTCTTTTGGTGTAGGCAAGTCTCAGCATGCCTTCTTGAAATCTTTGGAAATGGAGAACATACTAATCCACATCCGCTTATTTCAAATACTTATTAGATACTCGAAGTCCCCATGCAGCTGCAGTTCACCTAGGAAGAAGTGAAATTCCCCAGACAGCTGTCCTTTTTAGCTGCTGAACATTTGTGGATCCATCCAAGACCTCACAAGACAAAGGAGATGGATATCTACTTCCTCTGATTACCTTGACTTTAGGGCCAGCTCCACCAGTGTTTTCAGAAAACACCTACTGAATCAGGCCTCTCTGGAAGGTTGATATGCAGGACTTTCTGCCCTGCAGCTGGAACTTAATGAATTAGAGCTCTTACTGAGATCTGGGATCTTCTCTGTTTGCTTTGGATCAGATCTTGAATCAAATCTTAGAATCATAGAATACTTCAGGTGAGAGGGGACATTTAAAGATCATCTAGTCCACCCCCCCCCTGCAGTGAGCAGCGACATCTTCAACCAGATCAGGTTGCTCAGAGCCCCATCCAGCCTGACCTTGAATGTTTCCAGGGATGGGGCACCTACCCCCTCTCTGGGCAACCTGTCCCAGAGTTTCACCACCGTCATCGTAAAAAATTTCTTCCTTATATGTAGTCTGAATTTACCCTCTTTAAAACCATTATCCCTTGTCCTATCACAACAGGTCCTGATAAAAAGTTTGTCTCCATCTTTCTTGTAGGCCCTCTTTAAGTATTGAAAGGCCACAATAAGGTCTCCCTGGAGCCTTCTCTTCTCCAGGCTGAACAATCCCAACTCTCTCAGCCTACCTTTATGGGAGAGGTGCTCCAGATCTTCATGGCCCTCCTTTGGACCTGCTCCAACAGGTCCATGTACTTCTTGTACTGAGGACCCCAGATCTGGACATTGTACTACAAGTGGAGCCTCACGAGAGCAGAGTTGAGGGGCAGAATCCCCTCCCTTGACCTGCTGGTCACACTTCTTTTGATGTAGCCCAGGATATGGTTGGCTTTCTGAGCTGTTGGCTCATGTCCAGTTTTTCATCCATCAACACCCCCAAGTCTTTCTCCCCAGGGCTGCTCTCAATCCCTTCATCTCCCAGCCTGCATTAATACCAGGGGTTGCCCGAAACCAGATGCAGGACCTTGCACTTGGCCTTGTGGAACCTCATGAGGTTCACATGGGCCCATGTCTCAGGCTTGTCCAGGTCCCTCTGGATGGCGTGGTGTCCCACAGGTGTGTCAACCGCACCACTCAGCTTGGTGTCATCTGCAAACTTGCTGAGGGTGTACTTGATCCCACTGTCTATGTCATTGATGAAGACATTAAACATTATAGGTCCTAGTTCAGATCCCTGAGGGATATCACTCGTCACCAATCTCCACCTGGACATTGAGCCATTGACCACTACCCTCTGGATGAGACCATCTGGCCAATTCCTCATCGACCAAACAGTCCCCCCACCAAATCCACGTCTCTCTAATTTAGAGAGAAGGATGTTGTGGAGGGCTGTGTCAAAGGCCTTACGGAAGTCCAGATAGATGATCTTCTACCACCCAGAGCAGATGCTGTACCTGACCAATACAGCATTTTGAGGAGGTCTTCCCTGTTGAAATTGTTTCTTGCATAAATTATCTAAATATCCAGAAAAAGTGTTGGAAATAGCTCTAGAGCCTGTAGTTAATGTTCTCAGCTGAGAAAGCAAAGAAGAAAGCTTAGATCTGTATTTCCCCCAAATCCATGGCAACTGAAGGAAGCGGGTTATTGGAAAGGAGGTATCACTTTGAAAACCGCAATAGGTGACTGATCCAGATCTATCTAGGCTCCTAGAAGCTGAATGCTGCAAAATCGCTCAATTGTCCCTCATCTTAGACAGAAAACGTAATTTATAAAGTAGAATATGGCAGAAATGAGACCAGTCATATCTGCATCTAAATGTTATCTTCCTAATTTTCTGAAAACTGTCGGTCTTTCTAGAGTTTTGACATTAAGTTCAACTAGAAGCATTAGCTGTACTTAGAAGGTATAAGGTGTTCGATCCTCTTCCTAAAGATATTCTGTCCCCTCAGCATTCTACATTTAACCCTTCTCTGGGCATAATGTGACCACTGCAATGTTCAGAACATAAAGTTCTTTCAACACTTGTACTATACAGTCTGACAAAATAAATAGGGGTACCACCTTCAACAAATCCTCTCCTGACAGTCCCATAATGCCTTAATGACAATGATTACTTCAGGGACATAGAGATCTTCTCTTGGATTTTCTGCGAATGACAGAAGAACGATGTCTTCCCTGGAATTACACAATGAGACAAGTTAAGCCGGGATGAGACATCCACTCCTCTGCTTATTATCCTTCATTACACAAGTTGAGACCAAAGCAGAGAGCTCAGACTTCCTTACCTGCGTAGCACCAACGGGCACATCCTTTCCTTCTACACCTTCCGCTGGCACCATGACAAACACCCTACCCTCCAGTAGCATCCATCCAGAAAGCATATATTGTATTTGCTGCTGCTCCTTGCTTCTTCAGCTTGGGTAGACTGAATCACCCCCTTCTCTACCTCTAATTTTTTTTCAGCCCTCAATTGATCCACTAGTATCTGCCCAAAAGAAATCTCTTGAGGTGTATTTTGCTGCTTTCAGTTATCACTGCCTATTGCACTTACCAAGGACTGGGTACCGAAGGTTCACTGATCCCTTAACAGTGTGGGTGAAGGAAAGAAGTGGAACCAGGCAAAACCTGTGCTTTGATCCTGAATGAGCCAAGGACAATTCACTGAAATCACTTGACCCTTTGTGCCAGAGGCAACCCAGCTGGGAAACTGAGCAAAAAGAACAATTTCACTACAGATCAAATGCAACATCTGAGCTAAGCTCTCCTGGGCCAGTGAGTTACAGTGGCTAAAACAGCTCAATTGAGCACAGGATCTGATTAAAATCCAGGTAAGCTGGTAGAATTAACAAAATCAGTTCTTTATAAAAACGTTCAGCAGAACCTAGGCTCAGAAACACTGCCCCATATGGTTAAAGCTAATCTTTCCTTTTCAATGCTGGGATCTCTTTGCAAGGCACCTCCAAAGATCTTAGTTACACATATAAATTACTGCTTATTGATCAGACCTTTCCCTGGACTAACATGATGGCATTTCCATCTTTCCTTCTGCCATACGAACTAACCCAGACCTGGGAGTGCAGAAGAGCACATGTGGATGAGTATTCACGGGGCTTTTCACATGGTCAACATGAGCTTTCCTCTCTCCTGTAGACCCAGCATGAGCAGAAAAAAAATGACTAATTGACCCCCAGTGGCATGCTTTATGCTGTCAGGTGGCCCTGAGAATTTTCCTCCAAACTTCAGCATCTCTGTTAAGAAGTAGTGGTAAGCCACTAGTTCTGCTTAGGAAAATTTTGAGGTGCATCCATATCAATCTGCTCTGATTGCAACGCATTTGAGATCTTCTTGGGCTAAACAGTTAACTCAACACCCTCTCTCACCCTCCCTCAGTTATTCCTCAGCGCTGATAACAACAGGCCTCCGTACCACTCACTTTCCACGACAGACAGAGAGCAGGGTTCCTCTGACCAAATAGAGGTGTTTCCAGTGTAATCACTTCAATTAAAATTAGAGTCAAAGAGGGTCAAGGACAACTAGATCAAAGTGAATCTTTAGTGAGTATATGTAAATCAAAGCCCACGTGTTGTGTAGGACTCACCTGGCCTAACATTCGATGTCTCTGATACAAACTTCTGTATGTCAGGTAGTCTCTGGTCTATGGATGGTCAATGAGATTTAGTCAGTACAGGCAACTGATATTTTGATGTGATTCATCTAACCAAACACAGAATGTAGGCATACACAGAGGTGAACTGCATCCTAAACACCACTGAGTCTGTGACGCAACTCCAGGGTGGCTTGCTTAGCTGTAGATACCCCCATACAGGCACTGTCAGGACAAGTGAGTGGCAGAAGCTCGCCAGATCCCAAACTGTACTGAGTTCTGGATTACCATATTCATTCCCTTATACAGCTGTCAGTCAGGAATGATTGCAACATGTTTCAAACTGCACAGGCATATTTATTGAATAAAGTTTCAGCAGCATTGAATAAACCTGTCCTGTGTGACTGCTATAGCATCACTCAGAGGGGAGCCTTTACAGCATCCAAGACATAATATTTTTAATGAAAAGTAGAAATGGACAGTGACTACAAATAGCATCTGTGGAACTTCTCTCCTTTTTCTGTTGTGCTAACTTCTTTTTGACACTCTATCACCTCTTAGATGTAGTATATGGAGGCAACAGATTGACTTCAGAGCCCTAACACAGCCCCAGCTGAGCACCATGCATTGCTCTGCAGAGTCCTTGATTGCTCCCTGGGTGCTACTGACTACGGGGGCTGAGCAGTCGGTGCTTTCCCTTTAACATCCTGCTGGAAGAACTCCTGCACATCAAGCCATTAGACCGTCTAATAGGAGTAATAAAGCTGATATCAGGTACATTTATTTTAACTATACAATGAGGCACAACGTTAAAACTGCAAACTGCCAGCCTGGTTTTCCGCAGTACATAATATGTCTTGCATTTTTTACAGTAACCAGCAAGGCATAAACATGCCAGAGAAACTACCCAGGATGCAGACATATTCCTTGCAGAGCCACATAAGGAAAGGCAGACACCATTCTTTAAAACCAAGCATGCACAATTAACAAGAAGAATATTGCCAATAAAAAGGGGAAAGATGGCCAGTGAGTATAATTACATGGGATAATTCAGGGTGTGGGTTTGGCAGGAAAATGACAGCTAGAAGTAACAAAAGCACTTTCAAGAGAACCAGTGTTTGTAGCTGCAGCTTCACAGAACCTTGTTGTGTGCAAACAGAGCTTTATAGAAGCCTCTTGGCTGAAGCTCATGGTGAGTGTATGTCAGAGAGGAGCTGGGCTCCCGGAATGGTGAGAGATTTGGTTTCCTATGGGAAAGGCTCTCTGTTGTTATTCATCTCCAGTGAACGGTCAGACCAGAAGGTGTTAGGTTTCAAAACTGGGACCTAAAATCTAGCTTGTGAAAGTTCCCATCAATTCATTGCCTAAATATTTCTGGGGACCTGGACCTGATTTGAAAAAGGACATAGGAAAGCAGTATAGAGAGACTGGGAATAAAACATATATCATGGTGTCCAGTTTTTTGCATTACTCTTTACTCATGCACTGATCAGCTGGCACAGCTACGCGCAGCCCTCATCTAATCCCTGTTTCGTCTGAGCCAGTCTGCTGGACCTGACATGCCCATCCCCATAAAAACCCTCTGAGGCAGGAGAACACGAAGTGCCCCGGTGGGAACTAAGACGCAAATTCACATGGCCATATGGAAATGCTGTGGCAAAACAAGCGCTGGACTGTGACCCATGCCTTTGTTCAAAATCCTTTGTCACTGAACTGTTCATCACCTCATTGTATTTAGGAATACAGATCATGTCTAGTCTCTACATCACCTCCTTAACAAACAGCTCAAACTCAGAGGGTTCAGCTCCAAAAGGCATCCATATGGGAACATTCAATGAAATGCAAGGACTGTGTTGCAAACAGCTGGCAAATATACAGGACTGCAGGCAAGACTGCAAGCAATACAGCAGTGAGGACCACAAACTCAGTATGGATAGTGTCTTTTATAATGTAAACGTCCTCAGCGGTTTGCAGCAAGAACCTATGAATGTTTTATAACATTTTAATTGAAAGCACATCAAACTGAAATTATTTGAAAGAAAGAATCCATTAAGATATATCCAGTGCTGAAGAGACATAGAAGCAGGTTTATGTCAAATTCCATTTTAAAATATACATTGAATGGGTTCATCTGGAAAATCCTTGAATTGCACAAAATAGGCCTGGAAGAGACCTCAAAGACTCAGGTAGCCTAGTGTCATGTCCCAGAGCAGGACTGAAGAAGCTCACAAGATTGTCTTAACCATTGTTTAAAGCGTCCGGTGAGAGCGTCCTCTTCGATGGAAAAGCTCAAAAGATCAAGGTCAATCTACAATACCAAGAGGAAACTTAAATATGTGAGGTACCTTCACCAAATGCCTTTCATCCCCATGTGTGACTTTTGCTGTCTCTAAGTTGGGTTCAGAGTAGCCTTACTGAGTATTCACCAGCTGATGATTTATTTTCATTGGTAGGCATAATTGACCACAAGGCTTGCAGATGTTTCCAGTTGAGAAAACCATACCAAGAAAAGGGCTTTCTATAGAGAGAGAAATGTGTCTTGTCTGTAAAGCTCAAAAAGCAGCGTAACATTCAAAGTCAGTTTTCATTCCTGGAGGAAGCCTGTGGGGTCCCCTGGCAAGGGGCAGGACAGATTAGGTCAGTCACAGGGGAGCACATCTGCTCTCGCAAGCAGAGAGAAGGTTTGCTGTGAGAGATCTCAGCTATCTGATGCCTATCACAACCTATCCTAAAAAAAAAAAAAAAAAAAGGCATGAGGTGCTAAAAAGGGCAGATTTTAAGATAACTTGCATAGGATAGTCTGTGTTTTCTAATTTGACAAATTAGTAATGATAGTATGTGTCAGAAAACAGAGCTGCGCTACAATTAACTACTCCTTTATTATACAAAGTGCCCTCCTTTTTTTATTTAAGTAATAATGGATAATGACTCTATCTAGTGAACATGCTGTGCTCTATTCTGACTGTCAGGTTTCATTGACGGTCTGTTTCTTGCCCTGCCCTGAGGTCAGTGCAGCTGTGCTCTCTCCTGTACTGGGCTGGATTGCAAGTTTTACTCTAGCCTGCTTAGTAACTGAGAATACAGGTGAGTTTAATACAGGAGCTCTGCTAGTGATTTCCCAAACTACGCATGCTTTGCTCTTTTAGCAAATTTGGTGGGTGAGAAGACAAAAACTTTACTGTCTTTACTATGGACACCTTTACTGTGGACATCTTTACAAAGCATTTTGCTAAGCGTTTTGATTGCAGGACTTGAGGAAAACCACAACATGAGAAAATAGGAGTCACTGTACTGAGTCAGACCACTTCCAGCAGTTTCCTGCCTTCGCAAGTGGCCAAGAGGGTTCTTAGGGAAAAGTTTTAAACATGAGGGGCAAACACATACGGCTACCTCCCTGAACATTTTATTATCTACCAACAGTTAGCAGGACAAAATGTTTGTGAGGCTGTAATCACATCTCTATGTTCAGTAGACCTCAATGGATGTTTCTTCCTTAAACTCATCCTGTTTCCCTCTGACTCCACACAATCTGTTAGTCAGCTCTTGAATCCACATGAGACACCCACAACAACCTGTGGTGTGGTGCTCCACAGCTCAGCCACACGACACCTGAAAAGCCACCTCTTTCTGTATGCTTTTAACTTCTCATTTGCCAGTTTCATTCGATGCCCACTAATCCTTTTCTTGGAAGAGACAGGGAATAATAATTACCTATGTATCCACTTCTGGCCACTCATGGTTTTATAGACCTCTATCATGTATCCCCTCAATGGTCCCTGAGGTCTCCTAATCTGCTTAATTGTACCTTGCAGAAAGGTTGTTCCATACCTTTATCATCCTTGCTGCCTTTCTCTGAGCTTTTCACAGTCTTACTATATCCCCTTTGAGACAAAGGGAGCAGAACTGTACACCAAAATGTGCTATTTGTATAGAGACATACTGTGTTGAGTTTGGCTGGGATAGACTTAATTTTCTTCTTAGTAGCTGGTATGGGGCTTTGTTTTGGATTTGTTTTAAAAACAGTATTGATAATACAGAGATGTTTCTGTTGTTGCTGAGTAGTGCTTATAGAGAGTCAAGGCCTTTTCTGCTCTTCACTCCACCACACCAGCAAGCAGGCTGGGGGTGCACAAGGAGTTGGGAGGGGACACAGCTGGGACAGCTGACCCGAACTGACCCAAGGGATATTCCATACCATATGACGTTGTGCTCAGCATATAAAGCTGGGGGAAGAAGAAGGAAGCAGGGGACGTTCAAAGTTACAGCATTTGTCTTGCCAAGTAACCGTTATGTGTGACGGAGCCCTGCTTTCCTGGAGATGGCTGAACACCTGCCTGCCAATGGGAAGCGGTGAATGAACTCCTTGTTTTGCTTTGCCTGCATGTGTGGCTTTTGCTTTACCTATTAAACTGTCTTTATCTCAACCCACGAGTTTTCTCACTTTTA